>NC_092228.1:29269561-29558773 GCF_036320965.1 Panulirus ornatus | reverse complement strand
CAATGTGGTATACCAGGGTAGACCTGCTGTCAATGGATTGAACCAGGCATATGAAGCGTATAGGGTAACCCATGGAAAGTTTCGTGGGGCCTAGAAGTGGAAAGGGAGTTGTGGTTTTGGTGCATTACACATGACAAATAGAAACTGTGTCTTTTCCTAGCGCTCCCTCACAAGTATGAATATTTACATGCATATATATGTGTATATATGTATGTCTGTGTATGTATACACACATGTATAATAAAAAAATCTAAAGGTAGCGCAAGGAAACAGACAAAAGAATGGCCAAACCCACCCACATACACATGCACATAATTCATACTTGCTGCCTTTGTTCATTCTCATGAAATGACACCCCCCTCCCCCCATAGGCGCGTGGATGTGTACGAGTAGGAAGAGAGGAAAGTGATTGGTTCCCAGTGAATGTCGGTTTGCGGCAGGGGTGCGTGATGTCTCCATGGTTGTTTGATTTGTTTATGGATGGGAGTTTAGGGAGGTGAATGCAAGAGTTTTGGAGAGAGGGGCAAGTATGCAGTCTGTTGTGGATGAGAGGGCTTGGGAAGTGAGTCAGTTGTTGTTCGCTGATGATACAGCGCTGGTGGCTGATTCGGGTTAGAAACTGTAGAAGCTAGTGACTGAGTTTGGTAAAGAGTGTGAAAGAAGAAAGCTGAGAGTAAACGTGAATATGAGCAAGGTTATTAGGTGCAGCAGGGTTAAGAGACAAGTCAATTGGGAGGTAAGTTTGAATGGTGAAAAACTGGAGGAAGTAAAGTGTTTTAGATATCTGGGAGTGGATTTGGCAGCAGATGGAACCATGGAAGTGGAAGTGAGTCACAGGATGGGGGAGGGGGCAAAGGTTCTGGGAGCACTGAAGAATGTGCAGAAGGCAAGAACATTATCTCGGAAAGCAAAAATGGGTATGTGTGAAGCAATAGTGGTTCCAACAATGTTATATGGTTGCGAGGCATGGGTTATAGATAGGCTTGTGCAGAGGAGGATGGTAGTGTTGCAAATGAGATGTCTGAGGACAATATGTGGTGTGAGGTGGTTTGATCGAGTAAGTAATGAAAGGGTAAGAGAGATGTGTGGTACTAAAAAGTGTTGTTGAGAGAGCAGAAGAGAGTGTATTGAAATGGTTTGGTCACATGGAGAGAATGAGTGAGGAAAAATTGACAAAGAGGATATATGTGTCAGAGATGGAGGGAACAAGGAGAAGTGGAAGACCAAATTGGAGGTGGAAGGATGGAGTGAAAAAGATTTTGAGCGATCAGGGCCTAAACATGCAGGAGGGTAAAAGGCGTGCAAGGAATAGAGTAAATTGGAATGATGTGGTATACTGGGGTCGACGAGCTGTCAATGGATTGAACCAGGGCATGAGAAGCATCTGGGGTAAACCATGAAAGCTTTGTGGGGTCTGGATGTGGAAAGGGAGCTGTGGTTTCGGTGCATTACACATGACAGCTAGAGACTGAGTTTGAACAAATGTGGCCTTTGTTGTCTTTTCCTAGTGCTACCTCACGTGTGTGTGGGGGAGGGGGTGTCATTTCATGTAAGGCAAGGTGGCGACGGGAATGAATAAAGGCAGCAAGCATGAATTACGTACATGTGTATATATGTATATGTCTGTGCATGTATATATATGTACATGTGAGTGTGTGGACGTGTATGTATATACATGCATATGTGAGTGGGTTATGCCATTCTTTCGTGTTTCCCTGCGCTACTCGCTATCACGGGAGACAGCGACAAAGTATAATAAACATATAAAAAAATATATGGATGGATGAAGTGATGAGAGAGATGAAACCAAAACTAGGGAAAAGGAGTTCAGAGATAGAGTGTGGTGGAGAGATATGGTGGCTAGTGGCAAGCCTGTTTGCGGATGATACTGTATAGTTTGTGGAGAGTAAAGCAGAGTTGCAAGTGTGTTTTATAATGAGTGTAAGAGGACTTTGAAGGGAAATGCAAGCAAAAGTAAAGTAATGGTGTTTGGAAGGAAACAGAGCGAAAGTATAATTTAGTAAACCCATATAATGTGAAAGAAGAAAGTATACAAAATTGTGCTGTGGATATGGGGGAAAAAGACTGGAAGAAGTGAGTCATATGGAAGGATATACAAGAGAGAGAGAGCAGAACAGGGTAGAAGAGTCACTGGGTCCCTTAACTGAATAATGAAGGGTTGAGGTGTAAGTATGGAAGTGAAGAGAGGATTAAAGGACAGCATATTCCTCCCAACCCTGACCTATGCTGCCAAAACACTGAAGTGGAATGAGGCACTGAGGTCAAGAATCAATGTTGTGGAAATGAGCTATTTTAGAAGAGCATGTGGTGTGACTAGATGGAATGAAGACAGAAATGAAATATGTGGTATGGCCAGGAATCCAAAGGGAATGAAATATGGAGTGGGAGAATGGGTGAAACATAATACTTTGAGGTGGTTTAGGCATCTGGAATGAATGCAAGACTGGTAGTTTACATGAAGAGTGTGTGGTTTGAGCATCTGGAATGAATGCAAGACTGGGAGTTTACAAGAAGTGTGTGTGGTTTGGGCATCTGGAATGAATGCAAGACTGGGAGTTTACAAGAAGAGTGTGATAATACAATTAGAGGTTGGTGTGAGTAGAAGACCACCTGTGACATGGGCAAATAGGGTGGAAGAATACTGGATGGAGAGAAACAGCAGAAGAATGCATGGACTGGTATAAGCAAGGGAGGCAAGGGCAGGGCAGGGATAAGTGGAGACTCTCTAGCCATGGCCACCCCTTGATGGAGTTCCAAGAGAGAATGGGCTTCAGAGATATAGATATACATCCACACACACACACGTTGCAAGAGGTCACAATGGTATACGTGATCTAGTATAAGCATACAACTACAAGGAAAATGAAACACAATAAGTTCCTAAGAGCATTTTCCTGTAATGATCAACTTGTTGGAGGAGATACAAGAATGAGATAGAAGATGTAGAACAGTCAGTTGATATACAACAAAGCATTTACCATTGGTGTCTTAGTTACATCTCTTCTTGTATATCAACTGACTGTTCTACATCTTCATCTCATTCTTGTATCTCCTTTGACGATGTGATCATTATGTGAGTGCACTTGGGAAATAAACATGTTTCACTTTCCTCGGCTTTATATACACATGCATGTAAACATGTACATATTCTTACTTGCCTGCAGTCATCCACCTACATTCTTCTCTCCCCACACCCAACACACACACACACACACACACAACACACACCTGATCATCGCCCATGTGTCAGTGAGGTATTGCAAGGAAACAGACGAAGAAAATCCAAACCAGCTAATATCCATACACGAGCTGTCATGTTTAATGTACCAAAACTACATTTCCCTATCCACAATCCAGGCCCCACAGACCTTTCCTTGATTTACCCCAGATGTTTCACATGCTGTCATTCAGCCTAATGACAGCACATTCAACCCAGTATACCACATGATTCCAATTCAATCTATTCCATGCACAACTTTCACCCTCCTGCATGTTCAGGCCCAGATGGCTTAAAAAAATTTTCACTCCATTCTTCCATCTCCAAATTGGTCTCCCCATTCTCCTTGTTCCCTCCACTTCTGACTCTTACATCCTCCCTGTCAACCTTTCCTCACTCATCCTCTCCATATTTCCAAACCATTTCAACACATTCTCTTCTGCTCTCTCTCCCACACTCTTTCTATAACCACAAATCTCACTTACCATTTCATTACTTACTTGATCAAACTACCCACACAACATAACATCCTCAAACATTTCATACATGTGTGTAATGTATATCATAAATGTTAAAGAAAAGTACAAGTCCAAAATCTGAGGTTCTGTATTAATCAATTCATTATATCTCATCAAAGGCAAGAAAATCTACTATCAGGGCAGAAAGAAAGTGTGTATGTTGTTGAAGCAGAAGCAGCACAATTATACACACTGAACAAGGCCCTGCACACATTCTGCACTATGATCACAACAGTACACACCAGTATGTATAATAAACAAGACACTGCAGATTGTGATGCCTTCAGTTGTCACTCGCACTACTGCACCGCAGATTTTCAGTAAAACAGTAACACAAGACATATTCATATATGAGAGTTGACAAATGTATCTGCTTATGCTAAGCTAATACTATGTGTGAAGTCTACACCCAGAATTTTCCCATTAGTCAGTGTACACTTAACTATATGACTTCATACACTCTGCGTCTTGACAGATCAAACAAACACATACACACACTCACACTTAAAATAGGCTCAGAGATCTGCTCTCCTGGACTGATGGAGAAGACAAAGAACATGTGAAAGAAGCCTTCTCAAGCTAACTGAGGATGATAAGAGGACTCACTCAGGGATCTGTGTTGCAGCCACTGTTATTTTTAATAATGGTTTGCCTCAGAAGATACATTCTTACCTATACATGTTTGCTGATGATGCTAAAATTATGACACAAGTGCACAGGAGCAGGGTCTACAATTTATAACAAAGATACCTAGAAAAGAATCAATGATGATTAGACACGTGGCTTATGAAATTTGATATGGCATGATTAGACACGTGGCTTATGAAATTTGATATGGCAAAATGTAGTCATAAAGATGGTGATGGGCTCAATACAGCAGACAAGGTGTAGTATGTTGGGGATATAAATTGTAAGATTCAAATTGAAAGAAGGAACCTATCAGTTGACCTCATAAATGTGTCACCAGAACAGCTTGTATAAAAGGACCATGAGGGAAGTACACTAAATCTTGCTTAGTGTCAAGATCACCTATGAGTATATGGACAGCAAGACATTAGGAAAGATGTAAAATACAAACAGGCTTCGTCTGCCTACGGTTACACCTTGAGTGAATAGTCATTGTCGGTGAAGCAGTGTCACTGTCAGCTGATGAAACAGTACTGTTTCATCAAGGAACTTCCCTCTGCAGAGTGGATGATCATTTCCTTGCTGTAGATAGTAGTGCAGCCTCATAACTAAAGAAGCCCTACAAAAGGGTTACAAACTACTACTATACTACTACTACTACTACTACTACTACTACTTCTACTACTACTACTACTACTACTACTAATAATAATAATAATAATAATAATAATAATTATAATAATAATAATTATTATTATTGGAGTGAAAAAGATTTTGTGTGATCGGGGCAGGAGGGTGAAAGGGGGGCAAGGAATAGAGTGAATTGGAGCGATGTGGTATACTGGGGTTGACGTGCTGTCAGTGGATTGAATCAGGGCATGTGAAGCATCTAGGGTAAACCATGGAAAGCTGTGTAGGTATGTATATTTGCGTGTGTGGACATATGTATATACATATGTATGGGGGTGGGTTGGGCCATTTCTTTCGTCTGTTTCCTTGCGCTACCTCGCAAACGCGGGAGACAGTGACAAAGCAAAAAAAAAAAATAATTATCATTATCATTATTATCATTATTATTATTATTATTATTATTTTTTTTTTTTTTTTTATACTTTGTCGCTGTCTCCCGCGTTTGCGAGGTAGCGCAAGGAAACAGACGAAAGAAATGGCCCAACCCCCCCCCATACACATGTATATACATACGTCCACACACGCAAATATACATACCTACACAGCTTTCATGGTTTACCCCAGACGCTTCACATGCCTTGATTCAATCCACTGACAGCACGTCAACCCCGGTATACCACATCGCTCCAATTCACTCTATTCCTTGCCCTCCTTTCACCCTCCTGCATGTTCAGGCCCCGATCACACAAAATCTTTTTCACTCCATCTTTCCACCTCCAATTTGGTCTCCCTCTTCTCCTCGTTCCCTCCACCTCCGACACATATATCCTCTTGGTCAATCTTTCCTCACTCATTCTCTCCATGTGCCCAAACCACTTCAAAACACCCTCTTCTGCTCTCTCAACCACGCTCTTTTTATTTCCACACATCTCTCTTACCCTTACGTTACTCACTCGATCAAACCACCTCACACCACACATTGTCCTCAAACATCTCATTTCCAGCACATCCATCCTCCTGCGCACAACTCTATCCATAGCCCACGCCTCGCAACCATACAACATTGTTGGAACCACTATTCCTTCAAACATACCCATTTTTGCTTTCCGAGATAATGTTCTCGACTTCCACACATTCTTCAAGGCCCCCAGAATTTTCGCCCCCTCCCCCACCCTATGATCCACTTCCGCTTCCATGGTTCCATCCGCTGCCAGATCCACTCCCAGATATCTAAAACACTTCACTTCCTCCAGTTTTTCTCCATTCAAACTCACCTCCCAATTGACTTGACCCTCAACCCTACTGTACCTAATAACCTTGCTCTTATTCACATTTACTCTTAACTTTCTTCTTCCACACACTTTACCAAACTCAGTCACCAGCTTCTGCAGTTTCTCACATGAATCAGCCACCAGCGCTGTATCATCAGCGAACAACAACTGACTCACTTCCCAAGCTCTCTCATCCCCAACAGACTTCATACTTGCCCCTCTTTCCAAAACTCTTGCATTTACCTCCCTAACAACCCCATCCATAAACAAATTAAACAACCATGGAGACATCACACACCCCTGCCGCAAACCTACATTCACTGAGAACCAATCACTTTCCTCTCTTCCTACACGTACACATGCCTTACATCCTCGATAAAAACTTTTCACTGCTTCTAACAACTTTCCTCCCACACCATATATTCTTAATACCTTCCACAGAGCATCTCTATCAACTCTATCATATGCCTTCTCCAGATCCATAAATGCTACATACAAATCCATTTGCTTTTCTAAGTATTTCTCACATACATTCTTCAAAGCAAACACCTGATCCACACATCCTCTACCACTTCTGAAACCACACTGCTCTTCCCCAATCTGATGCTCTGTACATGCCTTCACCCTCTCAATCAATACCCTCCCATATAATTTACCAGGAATACTCAACAAACTTATACCTCTGTAATTTGAGCACTCACTCTTATCCCCTTTGCCTTTGTACAATGGCACTATGCACGCATTCCGCCAATCCTCAGGCACCTCACCATGAGTCATACATACATTAAATAACCTTACCAACCAGTCAACAATACAGTCACCCCCTTTTTTAATAAATTCCACTGCAATACCATCCAAACCTGCTGCCTTGCCGGCTTTCATCTTCCGCAAAGCTTTCACTACCTCTTCTCTGTTTACCAAATCATTTTCCCTAACCCTCTCACTTTGCACACCACCTCGACCAAAACACCCTATATCTGCCACTCTATCATCAAACACATTCAACAAACCTTCAAAATACTCACTCCATCTCCTCTCACATCACCACTACTTGTTATCACCTCCCCATTTGCGCCCTTCACTGAAGTTCCCATTTGCTCCCTTGTCTTACGCACTTTATTTACCTCCTTCCAGAACATCTTTTTATTCTCCCTAAAATTTAATGATACTCTCTCACCCCAACTCTCATTTGCCCTTTTTTTCACCTCTTGCACCTTTCTCTTGACCTCCTGTCTCTTTCTTTTATACATCTCCCACTCAATTGCATTTTTTCCCTGCAAAAATCGTCCAAATGCCTCTCTCTTCTCTTTCACTAATACTCTTACTTCTTCATCCCACCACTCACTACCCTTTCTAATCAACCCACCTCCCACTCTTCTCATGCCACAAGCATCTTTTGCGCAATCCATCACTGATTCCCTAAATACATCCCATTCCTCCCCCACTCCCCTTTTTTCCATTGTTCTCACCTTTTTCCTTCTGAAATCAGTCCCCTCCCTTACTTTTCCTCACACAGGTCTCCTTCTAAAGGCTCACTTACTCTAAAGCCCCCCTTTTCCCACCCCAACATTCACTCTTCTTTTCTAAAAACCCCCAACAAATTTCACCTTAGCCTCCACAAGATAATGATCGAAAAATTCCCTCCATTTGCACCCCCCAGCACATTAACATCCAAAAGCCCTCTCTTTCGCACGCCTGAAATTTAAAACACGTAATCCAAAAACGCTCTTTTTCCCTTTCTCTCCTACTTACATAAGTATACTTATGTAAATCCCCCTTTTTTTTAAAAACCGGGAAACCCCAAATCATCAGCCCTTTTTTTTCAGCACATAAACCCAAAAGGGCCCCTTCCCCAATTTCCATTTACAACACTGAAAAACCCCTTTGTATACCAATTATTCCCCCCAACGGCCACATTACTCACCTTTGCATTCAAATCCCCCAAACCCACTAACCCGGTCTCGTCATCAAAACCACTAACACACTAAATTCGGGTGCCCCCCCAAAACACTTGCCTCTCTTGATCTTTTTTCTCTTTGCCCAGGTGCAAATCCCCAAATAATCACCCACCTCTCCCATCAACTTTCATTTTTACCCATATAAATCAAAGGAATTTACTTTCTTACCTCTACCACATACTCCAACCCTTTTTTCAGGAGTATTGCTACCCCTTTCCCCTTGCTTTTGGGCCTCTCACTAACCCCTATTTTACCCCCCGACTTTCCCCAAACCACTCTTCCCCCTTTTAACCCTTGAGCTTCGTTTCACTCAGGGGCCAAAAAAACATCCAGGTTCCTTTCCCAAACAACTACCTATCCCCTCCCCCTTTTTCCCACATCTTGGTTACATCCACACACTTTTGGGCACCCACTCGAGCCTTCGAGGAGGATGAGCACTCCCCGGGGTGACCCCTTTTCTTCTGTTTCCCTTTTTAAAAAGGGTTAAAAACATGGGGGGAAATTTCGGGCCCCCCCGCCCCCGTCCCCCCCCTAGTTTTTTTTCTACAAACACCCCGAGGAATACGGGGGTATTTTTTCATCCCAAACCCCGGGGATAATATACACATAAATAAAACAAAACACAACACAAAACCTATACATACCACAAATACACACACACACACTACATATATATACATAGGAAAAATGTAAAAAACCCAAATTTAAAAAACTGAAACTTCTGGCTTGAAATGAATGAAAAAAAAATGAATGTCACATAATTTTTTCAACCTCTGGCTAGGGAAAAAAAAAAGGAAATTTAAAATTTTAAATTTTACACAAACGTAAAATACATTTCCCTCATCAAAAAACCACTGTATCAAAAGCTTCAATGTCTAACCCTACTTTTTTTCCCCCCAATTTTTCACTTTTTTCCCTTTCACATTTTCAATTGTGTCTGAAGGTTCTACTTAAAGAGTAAATTGTTTTTCCAGTAAGGGTTTTACATCTTGGTTACATCCACACACATTTAGGCCCCCCACTCTAAAGCCTTCGAGGAGGATGCTTTACTTGTGGTGCTGACTTCCGGCCATTTGGGTTTCAGGGGCAGTGGGCGCAGACGGGGGCCAGATGAACCAAACGCTGTATTCCCCTTTTATTAAATTTTTAAATTAAATTATCATTATAAATTTTAAACGCAGGAGGGTGGAAGTCGTGCAAGGAATAGAGTAAATTTGGGAAACAATGTGGTATACGGGGTCGACGGCTGTCAATGGATTGAACCGGGGCATTTGAAGCGCAGGGGAAAACCCTTTAAAATTTTCGGGTGGGGCCGGGATGGGAAAGGGAGCTGTGGTTTCAGTGCATTAAACATGACAGCTGGGAGACTGAGTGTAAAATGAAAGTGGCCTTTGTTGCTTTTCCTAGCGCTTTCCTTTTACAAAAAACATAGGGGGGGGGGAGTTGTTATTTCAAAGTGTGGCGGGGTGGGGATGGGAATGAATAAAGGGGAGACAATGTGAGTTATGTACATGTTATATATGTATAGTCTTTTGTGTGTATAAAATATGTTGTAATTTTAGATGTATAGGTATGTATATTTGCTGGTGGCTGATTCGGGTTAGAAACTGTAGAAGCTAGTGACTGAGTTTGGTAAAGAGTGTGAAAGAAGAAAGCTGAGAGTAAACGTGAATATGAGCAAGGTTATTAGGTGCAGCAGGGTTAAGAGACAAGTCAATTGGGAGGTAAGTTTGAATGGTGAAAAACTGGAGGAAGTAAAGTGTTTTAGATATCTGGGAGTGGATTTGGCAGCAGATGGAACCATGGAAGTGGAAGTGAGTCACAGGATGGGGGAGGGGGCAAAGGTTCTGGGAGCACTGAAGAATGTGCAGAAGGCAAGAACATTATCTCGGAAAGCAAAAATGGGTATGTGTGAAGCAATAGTGGTTCCAACAATGTTATATGGTTGCGAGGCATGGGTTATAGATAGGCTTGTGCAGAGGAGGATGGTAGTGTTGCAAATGAGATGTCTGAGGACAATATGTGGTGTGAGGTGGTTTGATCGAGTAAGTAATGAAAGGGTAAGAGAGATGTGTGGTACTAAAAAGTGTTGTTGAGAGAGCAGAAGAGAGTGTATTGAAATGGTTTGGTCACATGGAGAGAATGAGTGAGGAAAAATTGACAAAGAGGATATATGTGTCAGAGATGGAGGGAACAAGGAGAAGTGGAAGACCAAATTGGAGGTGGAAGGATGGAGTGAAAAAGATTTTGAGCGATCAGGGCCTAAACATGCAGGAGGGTAAAAGGCGTGCAAGGAATAGAGTAAATTGGAATGATGTGGTATACTGGGGTCGACGAGCTGTCAATGGATTGAACCAGGGCATGAGAAGCATCTGGGGTAAACCATGAAAGCTTTGTGGGGTCTGGATGTGGAAAGGGAGCTGTGGTTTCGGTGCATTACACATGACAGCTAGAGACTGAGTTTGAACAAATGTGGCCTTTGTTGTCTTTTCCTAGTGCTACCTCACGTGTGTGTGGGGGAGGGGGTGTCATTTCATGTAAGGCAAGGTGGCGACGGGAATGAATAAAGGCAGCAAGCATGAATTACGTACATGTGTATATATGTATATGTCTGTGCATGTATATATATGTACATGTGAGTGTGTGGACGTGTATGTATATACATGCATATGTGAGTGGGTTATGCCATTCTTTCGTGTTTCCCTGCGCTACCTCGCTATCACGGGAGACAGCGACAAAGTATAATAAACATATAAAAAAATATATGGATGGATGAAGTGATGAGAGAGATGAAACCAAAACTAGGGAAAAGGAGTTCAGAGATAGAGTGTGGTGGAGAGATATGGTGGCTAGTGGCAAGCCTGTTTGCGGATGATACTGTATAGTTTGTGGAGAGTAAAGCAGAGTTGCAAGTGTGTTTTATAATGAGTGTAAGAGGACTTTGAAGGGAAATGCAAGCAAAAGTAAAGTAATGGTGTTTGGAAGGAAACAGAGCGAAAGTATAATTTAGTAAACCCATATAATGTGAAAGAAGAAAGTATACAAAATTGTGCTGTGGATATGGGGGGAAAAAGACTGGAAGAAGTGAGTCATATGGAAGGATATACAAGAGAGAGAGAGCAGAACAGGGTAGAAGAGTCACTGGGTCCCTTAACTGAATAATGAAGGGTTGAGGTGTAAGTATGGAAGTGAAGAGAGGATTAAAGGACAGCATATTCCTCCCAACCCTGACCTATGCTGCCAAAACACTGAAGTGGAATGAGGCACTGAGGTCAAGAATCAATGTTGTGGAAATGAGCTATTTTAGAAGAGCATGTGGTGTGACTAGATGGAATGAAGACAGAAATGAAATATGTGGTATGGCCAGGAATCCAAAGGGAATGAAATATGGAGTGGGAGAATGGGTGAAACATAATACTTTGAGGTGGTTTAGGCATCTGGAATGAATGCAAGACTGGTAGTTTACATGAAGAGTGTGTGGTTTGAGCATCTGGAATGAATGCAAGACTGGGAGTTTACAAGAAGTGTGTGTGGTTTGGGCATCTGGAATGAATGCAAGACTGGGAGTTTACAAGAAGAGTGTGATAATACAATTAGAGGTTGGTGTGAGTAGAAGACCACCTGTGACATGGGCAAATAGGGTGGAAGAATACTGGATGGAGAGAAACAGCAGAAGAATGCATGGACTGGTATAAGCAAGGGAGGCAAGGGCAGGGCAGGGATAAGTGGAGACTCTCTAGCCATGGCCACCCCTTGATGGAGTTCCAAGAGAGAATGGGCTTCAGAGATATAGATATACATCCACACACACACGTTGCAAGAGGTCACAATGGTATACGTGATCTAGTATAAGCATACAACTACAAGGAAAATGAAACACAATAAGTTCCTAAGAGCATTTTCCTGTAATGATCAACTTGTTGGAGGAGATACAAGAATGAGATAGAAGATGTAGAACAGTCAGTTGATATACAACAAAGCATTTACCATAGGTGTCTTAGTTACATCTCTTCTTGTATATCAACTGACTGTTCTACATCTTCATCTCATTCTTGTATCTCCTTTGACGATGTGATCATTATGTGAGTGCACTTGGGAAATAAACATGTTTCACTTTCCTCGGCTTTATATACACATGCATGTAAACATGTACATATTCTTACTTGCCTGCAGTCATCCACCTACATTCTTCTCTCCCCACACCCCAACACACACACACACACACACACACACACACCTGATCATCGCCCATGTGTCAGTGAGGTATTGCAAGGAAACAGACGAAGAAAATCCAAACCAGCTAATATCCATACACGAGCTGTCATGTTTAATGTACCAAAACTACATTTCCCTATCCACATCCAGGCCCCACAGACCTTTCCTTGATTTACCCCAGATGTTTCACATGCTGTCATTCAGCCTAATGACAGCACATTCAACCCAGTATACCACATGATTCCAATTCAATCTATTCCATGCACAACTTTCACCCTCCTGCATGTTCAGGCCCAGATGGCTTAAAAAAATTTTCACTCCATTCTTCCATCTCCAAATTGGTCTCCCCATTCTCCTTGTTCCCTCCACTTCTGACTCTTACATCCTCCCTGTCAACCTTTCCTCACTCATCCTCTCCATATTTCCAAACCATTTCAACACATTCTCTTCTGCTCTCTCTCCCACACTCTTTCTATAACCACAAATCTCACTTACCATTTCATTACTTACTTGATCAAACTACCCCACACAACATAACATCCTCAAACATTTCATACATGTGTGTAATGTATATCATAAATGTTAAAGAAAAGTACAAGTCCAAAATCTGAGGTTCTGTATTAATCAATTCATTATATCTCATCAAAGGCAAGAAAATCTACTATCAGGGCAGAAAGAAAGTGTGTATGTTGTTGAAGCAGAAGCAGCACAATTATACACACTGAACAAGGCCCTGCACACATTCTGCACTATGATCACAACAGTACACACCAGTATGTATAATAAACAAGACACTGCAGATTGTGATGCCTTCAGTTGTCACTCGCACTACTGCACCGCAGATTTTCAGTAAAACAGTAACACAAGACATATTCATATATGAGAGTTGACAAATGTATCTGCTTATGCTAAGCTAATACTATGTGTGAAGTCTACACCCAGAATTTTCCCATTAGTCAGTGTACACTTAACTATATGACTTCATACACTCTGCGTCTTGACAGATCAAACAAACACATACACACACTCACACTTAAAATAGGCTCAGAGATCTGCTCTCCTGGACTGATGGAGAAGACAAAGAACATGTGAAAGAAGCCTTCTCAAGCTAACTGAGGATGATAAGAGGACTCACTCAGGGATCTGTGTTGCAGCCACTGTTATTTTTAATAATGGTTTGCCTCAGAAGATACATTCTTACCTATACATGTTTGCTGATGATGCTAAAATTATGACACAAGTGCACAGGAGCAGGGTCTACAATTTATAACAAAGATACCTAGAAAAGAATCAATGATGATTAGACACGTGGCTTATGAAATTTGATATGGCATGATTAGACACGTGGCTTATGAAATTTGATATGGCAAAATGTAGTCATAAAGATGGTGATGGGCTCAAATACAGCAGACAAGGTGTAGTATGTTGGGGATATAAATTGTAAGATTCAAATTGAAAGAAGGAACCTATCAGTTGACCTCATAAATGTGTCACCAGAACAGCTTGTATAAAAGGACCATGAGGGAAGTACACTAAATCTTGCTTAGTGTCAAGATCACCTATGAGTATATGGACAGCAAGACATTAGGAAAGATGTAAAATACAAACAGGCTTCGTCTGCCTACGGTTACACCTTGAGTGAATAGTCATTGTCGGTGAAGCAGTGTCACTGTCAGCTGATGAAACAGTACTGTTTCATCAAGGAACTTCCCTCTGCAGAGTGGATGATCATTTCCTTGCTGTAGATAGTAGTGCAGCCTCATAACTAAAGAAGCCCTACAAAAGGGTTACAAACTACTACTATCACTACTACTACTACTACTACTACTACTACTTCTACTACTACTACTACTACTACTACTAATAATAATAATAATAATAATAATAATAATTATAATAATAATAATTATTATTATTGGAGTGAAAAAGATTTTGTGTGATCGGGGCAGGAGGGTGAAAGGGGGGCAAGGAATAGAGTGAATTGGAGCGATGTGGTATACTGGGGTTGACATGCTGTCAGTGGATTGAATCAGGGCATGTGAAGCATCTAGGGTAAACCATGGAAAGCTGTGTAGGTATGTATATTTGCGTGTGTGGACATATGTATATACATATGTATGGGGGTGGGTTGGGCCATTTCTTTCGTCTGTTTCCTTGCGCTACCTCGCAAACGCGGGAGACAGTGACAAAGCAAAAAAAAAAAATAATTATCATTATCATTATTATCATTATTATTATTATTATTATTATTTTTTTTTTTTTTTTTATACTTTGTCGCTGTCTCCCGCGTTTGCGAGGTAGCGCAAGGAAACAGACGAAAGAAATGGCCCAACCCCCCCCCCATACACATGTATATACATACGTCCACACACGCAAATATACATACCTACACAGCTTTCCATGGTTTACCCCAGACGCTTCACATGCCTTGATTCAATCCACTGACAGCACGTCAACCCCGGTATACCACATCGCTCCAATTCACTCTATTCCTTGCCCTCCTTTCACCCTCCTGCATGTTCAGGCCCCGATCACACAAAATCTTTTTCACTCCATCTTTCCACCTCCAATTTGGTCTCCCTCTTCTCCTCGTTCCCTCCACCTCTGACACATATATCCTCTTGGTCAATCTTTCTTCACTCATTCTCTCCATGTGCCCAAACCACTTCAAAACACCCTCTTCTGCTCTCTCAACCACGCTCTTTTTATTTCCACACATCTCTCTTACCCTTACATTACTCACTCGATCAAACCACCTCACACCACACATTGTCCTCAAACATCTCATTTCCAGCACATCCATCCTCCTGCGCACAACTCTATCCATAGCCCACGCCTCGCAACCATACAACATTGTTGGAACCACTATTCCTTCAAACATACCCATTTTTGCTTTCCGAGATAATGTTCTCGACTTCCATACATTCTTCAAGGCCCCCAGAATTTTCGCCCCCTCCCCCACCCTATGATCCACTTCCGCTTCCATGGTTCCATCCGCTGACAGATCCACTCCCAGATATCTAAAACACTTCACTTCCTCCAGTTTTTCTCCATTCAAACTCACCTCCCAATTGACTTGACCCTCAACCCTACTGTACCTAATAACCTTGCTCTTATTCACATTTACTCTTAACTTTCTTCTTCCACACACTTTACCAAACTCAGTCACCAGCTTCTGCAGTTTCTCACATGAATCAGCCACCAGCGCTGCATCATCAGCGAACAACAACTGACTCACTTCCCAAGCTCTCTCATCCCCAAAAGACTTCATACTTGCCCCACTTTCCAAAACTCTTGCATTTACCTCCCTAACAACCCCATCCATAAACAAATTAAACAACCATGGAGACATCACACACCCCTGCCGCAAACCTACATTCACTGAGAACCAATCACTTTCCTCTCTTCCTACACGTACACATGCCTTACATCCTCGATAAAAACTTTTCACTGCTTCTAACAACTTTCCTCCCACACCATATATTCTTAATACCTTCCACAGAGCATCTCTATCAACTCTATCATATGCCTTCTCCAGATCCATAAATGCTACATACAAATCCATTTGCTTTTCTAAGTATTTCTCACCTACATTCTTCAAAGCAAACACCTGATCCACACATCCTCTACCACTTCTGAAACCACACTGCTCTTCCCCAATCTGATGCTCTCTACATGCCTTCACCCTCTCAATCAATACCCTCCCATATAATTTACCAGGAATACTCAACAAACTTATACCTCTGTAATTTGAGCACTCACTTTTATCCCCTTTGCCTTTGTACAATGGCACTATGCACGCATTCCGCCAATCCTCAGGCACCTCACCATGAGTCATACATACATTAAATAACCTTACCAACCAGTCAACAAGACAGTCACCCCCTTTTTTAATAAATTCCACTGCAATACCATCCAAACCTGCTGCCTTGCCGGCTTTCATCTTCCGCAAAGCTTTCACTACCTCTTCTCTGTTTACCAAATCATTTTCCCTAACCCTCTCACTTTGCACACCACCTCGACCAAAACACCCTATATCTGCCACTCTATCATCAAACACATTCAACAAACCTTCAAAATACTCACTCCATCTCCTCACATCACCACTACTTGTTATCACCTCCCCATTTGCGCCCTTCACTGAAGTTCCCATTTGCTCCCTTGTCTTACGCACTTTATTTACCTCCTTCCAGAACATCTTTTTATTCTCCCTAAAATTTAATGATACTCTCTCACCCCAACTCTCATTTGCCCTTTTTTTCACCTCTTGCACCTTTCTCTTGACCTCCTGTCTCTTTCTTTTATACATCTCCCACTCAATTGCATTTTTTCCCTGCAAAAATTGTCCAAATGCCTCTCTCTTCTCTTTCACTAATACTCTTACTTCTTCATCCCACCACTCACTACCCTTTCTAATCAACCCACCTCCCACTCTTCTCATGCCACAAGCATCTTTTGTGCAATCCATCACTGATTCCCTAAATACATCCCATTCCTCCCCCACTCCCCTTGCTTCCATTGTTCTCACCTTTTTCCATTCTGTACTCAGTCTCTCCTGGTACTTCCTCACACAGGTCTCCTTCTCAAGCTCACTTACTCTCGCCACCCTCTTCACCCCAACATTCACTCTTCTTTTCTGAAAACCCATACAAATCTTCACCTTAGCCTCCACAAGATAATGATCAGACATCCCTCCAGTTGCACCTCTCAGCACATTAACATCCAAAAGTCTCTCTTTCGCACGCCTGTCAATTAACACGTAATCCAATAACGCTCTCTGGCCATCTCTCCTACTTACATAAGTATACTTATGTATATCTCGCTTTTTAAACCAGGTATTCCCAATCATCAGTCCTTTTTCAGCACATAAATCTACAAGCTCTTCACCATTTCCATTTACAACACTGAACACCCCATGTATACCAATTATTCCCTCAACTGCCACATTACTCACCTTTGCATTCAAATCACCCATCACTATAACCCGGTCTCGTGCATCAAAACCACTAACACACTCATTCAGCTGCTCCCAAAACACTTGCCTCTCTTGATCTTTCTTCTCATGCCCAGGTGCATATGCACCAATAATCACCCACCTCTCTCCATCAACTTTCATTTTTACCCATATCAATCGAGAATTTACTTTCTTACACTCTATCACATACTCCAACTCCTGTTTCAGGAGTATTGCTACTCCTTCCCTTGCTCTTGTCCTCTCACTAACCCCTGACTTTACTCCCCAGACATTCCCAAACCACTCTTCCCCTTTACCCTTGAGCTTCGTTTCACTCAGAGCCAAAACATCCAGGTTCCTTTCCTCAAACATACTACCTATCTCTCCTTTTTTCACATCTTGGTTACATCCACACACATTTAGGCACCCCACTCTGAGCCTTCGAGGAGGATGAGCACTCCCCGCGTGACTCCTTCTTCTGTTTCCCATTTTAGAAAGTTAATACATGGAGAGGAGGATTTCTGGCCCCCCGCTCCCGTCCCCTCTAGTCGCTTTCTACGACACGCGAGGAATACGTGGGAAGTATTCTTTCATCCCTATCCCCAGGGATAATATACACATATATATACATATACACATACACACACATATACATACGCACATATACACACACACACACATACATATATATACATATGAAAAATGTAAGAAACAATTTAGAAAACTGAAACTTCTAGCTTGAAATGAATGAAAAAAAAATGAATGTCACATAATGGTTCAACCTCTGGCTATGGAAAAAAAAGGAAATGTATAATTTATTTACACAAACGTCAATAGCAGTTCTCATCAATTTAACCACTGTATCAATAAGCTTCAATGTCTAAGCTACATTTTTTCTCCAATTTCACTATTTTCCTTCACATTTTCAATTGTGTCTGAAGGTTCTACTTCAAGAGTGATTGTTTTTCCAGTAAGGGTCTTCACATCTTGGTTACATCCACACACATTTAGGCACCCCACTCTGAGCCTTCGAGGAGGATGCTTTACTTGTGGTGCTGACTTCCGGCCACTTGGTTCAGTGCAGTGTGGCGCAGACGGAGGCCAGATGAACCAAACGCTGTATTGCCGTATTATTATTATTATTATTATCATTATCATCATTACGCAGGAGGGTGGAAGTCGTGCAAGGAATAGAGTGAATTGGAACGATGTGGTATACCGGGGTCGACGTGCTGTCAATGGATTGAACCAGGGCATGTGAAGCGTCAGGGGTAAACCATGGAAAGTTCTGTGGGGCCTGGATGTGGAAAGGGAGCTGTGGTTTCAGTGCATTATTACATGACAGCTAGAGACTGAGTGTGAATGAAAGTGGCCTTTGTTGTCTTTTCCTAGCGCTACCTCACACACATGAGGGGGGAGGGAGTTGTTATTTCATGTGTGGCGGGGTGGCGATGGGAATGAATAAAGGCAGACAATGTGAGTTATGTACATGTGTATATATGTATATGTCTGTGTGTGTATATATATATATATGTATATGTTGAGATGTATAGGTATGTATATTTGCATGTGTGGACATGTATGTATATACTTGTGTGTGGGGTGGGTTGGGCCATTCTTTCATCTGTTTCCTTGCGCTACCTCAATAACGCGGGAGACAGCGACAAAGCAAAATATATATGAATAAAAATAAATAAAAATATCATAATTATCATCATTACTATTTTTATCATCATCACTATCATCATTATTATTATCATCATCATTATTATTATAACCATCAATAAATAAAGTAATAAAAAAATGTGGCTGTGAGAGGTGAGGAGAGTGTGCTGAAAAGGTTTGGGCAGATGGAGAGAATAAAAGAGGAGAGGTTGAAAAGGAGGATATATGTGTAAGAAGTGGAAGGAACAAAGAGAAACAGAGATCAAATTAGAAATAGAAGGATGAAGTGACAAAGATTTTGAGTAAATAAGACCCGAACATACAGGAGGGTGAAAGGCATACACAGGATAAAGTGAACTGGAACAATGTGGTATACAAAGGTCAATGTACTATCAATGGACTGAACCACAGCATGTGAAGCAGGCATGGAAAGGTCTGTGGGGTCTGACAGCACGAGGAAGAATGAGAGGTAATGATGCCTTTCTTCGTCTGTTCCTAGCACTACCTTACTAACACAGGAAAAGGTGATCAAGTATGAAAAAATATATATATTAATAATAATAATAATACATGATGATACAGTGGCGAGGTGGCGATGGGAATGAATAAAGGCAGACAGTGTGAATTGTGTGCATGGGTATATATGTATGTGTCTGTGTGTGTATATATATGTGTACATTGAGATGTATAGGTATGTATATTTGCGTGTGTGGACGTGTATGTATATAAACTGCGTATGGGGGTGGGTTGGGCCATTTCTTTCGTCTGTTTCCTTGCGCTACCTCGCAAACGCGGGAGACAGCGACAAAGCAAAATAAATAAATAAAAAAAAACATGATGATACAGCACTGGTGGCTGATTCTGGTGAGAAACTGCAGAAGTTGGTGACAGAGTCTGGTAAAGTGTGTGAAAAAACAAAGCTAAGAGTCAATGTGAATAAGAGCAAGGTTATTAGGTTCAGTAGGGTTGAGGGACAAGGTGGCAGCGGGAATGGATGAAGGCAGCAAGTATGAATGTGTACAAGTTTGAATGAAGAAAAACTGGAGGAAGTGAAGTGTTTTACATATCTGGAAGTGAATGTAGCAGCAGATGGAACCATGGAAGCGGAAGTGAGTCATAGGGTGGGGGAGGAACGAATGTTCTGGGAGTGTTGGAGAATGTGTGGAAGAGTAGAACATTATCTCGGAGAGCAAAAATGGGTATGTTTGAAGGAATAGTGGTTCCAACAATGTTATATGGTTGCAAGGCATGGGCTATACATAGGGTTGTGCGGAGGAGGGCAGATGTGTTGGAAATGAGATGTCTGAAGAAAAGATATGGTGTGAGGTGGTTTGATCGAGTAAGTAATGAAAGGGTAAGAGAGATGTGTGGTAATAAAAAGAGTGTGGTTGAGAGAGCAGAAGAGGGTGTTTTGAAATGGTTTGGTCACATGGAGAGAATGAATAAGGAAAGATTGACAAAGAGGATATATGTGTCAGAGGTGGAGGGAATGAGAAGTGGGAGACCAAATTGGAGGTGGAAGGATGGCGTGAAAAAGATTTTGAGCAATCAGAGTCTGAACATACAGGAGGGCGAAAGGCATGCAAGGATTAGAGTGAATTGGAACGATGTGATATACCGGGGTCGACATGCTGTCAATAGATTGAACCGGGGCATGCAAAGCGTCTGGGGTAAACCATGGAAAGTTTAGTGGGGCCTGGATGTGAAAAGGGAGCTTTGGTTTTGGTGCATTACACATGACAGCTAGAGACTGAGTGTGAACGAATGTGGCCTTTGTTATCTTTCCTAGCACTACCTCGCATGCACTCGGGGGGAGGGGGGTGCCATTTCATGTGTAGCGAGGTGGCAGCGGAAATGGATGAAGGCAGCAAGCTTGAATATGTACATGTGTATATGTCTGTGTATGTATATGCATGTACATGTTGAAATGTATAGGTATGTATATGAGCGTGTGTGGGCGTTTATGTATATACATGTGTATGTGGGTGGGTTGGGCCATCCTTTCGTCTGTTTCCTTGCGCTACTTCGGTAACACGGGAGACAGTGATTAAGTATAATAAATATAAATAATAATAATAATAATAATAATAATAATAATAATAATAATAATAATCCCTGGGGATAGGGGAGAAAGAATACTTCCCACGTATTCCCTGTGTGTCGTAGAAGGTGACTAAAAGGGAAGGGAGCGGGGGCTGGAAATCCTCCCGTCTCGTTTTTTTTTCCAAAAGAAGGAACAGAGAAGGGGGTCAGGTGAGGATATTCCCTCAAAGGCCCAGTCCTCTGTTCTTAACGCTACCTCGCTATCGCGGGAAATGGCGAATAGTATGAAAGAAAGAAAAAGAAATAATAATAATAATAATAATAATAGTAATAATAAAAGCAACAATAACAATAACAACACCAATATCAACAACAGTAACAACATGTGAAGATGAGTCTACAACAGCAATGAATGGTTTCACCATGGCTGTTTAACCTGTGTATGGACGGATGGTTAGGGGAGTGAATGCAAGCGAACTGGAGAGGGGCAGGTCTGCAATCTGCTGGGGGTTGGGGCACTTGAGAGGTGAGTCAGTTGCTGTTTGCTTATTACATGGATCTTATGACAGATGTACATGAGAAAGTGAGAAAGCTAGATTCTGTATAAGAGAGAATGTGTGAAAGGGGAAAGCTGTGAGTTAATCAGAATATAAAAGTAAGTTTATGAGGTTTTGCAATGGACAGAGACAAGATGGCTGGTGTGTGCATATGAATGGAGAGAAATTGGAGAAAGTCAAGTGTTATAGATACTTGGGAGTAGATATGGCAATAAATGGAACCACAGAAGCCAAAACAAGCCATAAGGCAGATGGGGGGCTAAGGTCCTCGGCGTATTCAGATGTGTCAGGAGAGAGAGGCCACTGTCTTTGATGGCTATGCTGGGTGGCCTAGTATTCCTAATTACATGGCATTGATGTAAGGCATAGGCAAATAGCATGGAGCAGGTTCAGAGTACTGATAATGATATATCCGAGGACAGCATCGTGTGAGGAAGTTGAATGAATAGGATAAAACTGTGTATGTGAGAGGTGTGGTAGTAAGAGGAGTATGTATGAGAGAACGGAAGAGGGTGTTCCAAAATGGTCTGGACATACGAAGATGATGAATGATAGAAATGACTAAAAGGATATACATGTCAGAAGTGGAGAGACTGACAAGAGGGGAGAAACCAATGATGAGGTAGAAGGATGGTTTGAAAGAAGCTTTGCATCTTTGAGTGATCAAGGTCTGAATATGCAGAAGGGTGTGAGGTATGCAAGAGGCAGAGCAAATTGGAGCAACATGTGATTAATGAGCTAAACCTGGCATATGAAGTGGTCAGGGAAAACCACAGAAACGTCAGTGAGGCTTGGCCATGGATAGTGGGGTCTGGTTTTGGCATATTTTTCATAATGGGTAGAAAGCAGATGTGAGCACTGGCACTACCTGGTACAAGTGAAACAGCAAACAAGTATAAAATATAAACTATGTCATTGACAGTCATATGGAAATAATTTTAGTCCATATAGCTGGTAAACCTAAAAGACTGAATCACAAAACTCAAAATATCTAGTTTATGAAAAGGTAGAGTTCATGTATAGCTGGGGCAGCTGTGGACAATTGGCCCAAGAGCTGGTAAAGGGTCAGTCTACTCCTGATTATTGATTGATATCTACGACAAAAAGTTGCCCAGTCTACTGATTTCTACAAATGGGAATGAGACAATCATATGAAATGTAGGGTTAACTTCAAGGTATAAACATCACATCTAGAAATCAAAATACATAAAACCTCATCCAACATCTTCTTACTTTAATGTTCACAAGTAAAAATGTTAATTATGGCCCAAAATACATATTACTTTTGTTCAGTAATTACTATTTGTGATTATCATTTCTGTTACGGGAAGAGAGTTTTACATTCATACTGTTCCATCAGTTCATCTTGTGTACATATCACCCCCACCTTCCCAACCCACCCCTACAAACTTACCCTAGCTTCTGCCAAGTATGCACATGTGTGTGTGCATGTGTGTATGCATGTACGTGTGTGTGTGTATGTATGTATGTATGTATGTGCTCTATGCATGTTTCAATCATCCTCTCCAATACAACCACTTCAAATTCAACATATTAAAAGTGGACAAAGAAAATGACGGCAAAATAAGGTACCCCGAGCCTGGGTGAGATGTTAAATGAGAATTTCGTGGGTTTTGTTGATTAATCATCTTTTCCCCAAATCCCATATTTTCACCTTAATGTCCCCAGCCTCCCCACTACACCCATATTGATCAAACAATGATCTTATAAGTAATAGAATTCCATTAATACATTTTCCTTCCAAATGTTACTAGTGAGGTGCCCATTACGTGACTGCCCTTACCCATCACTTAGGATCATTAGGGTCTAATGACGGTATATATTTCTCGATTAAGCTAATTGATAAGACCCATTACAATGACCTGCCCACAGGAATATAGTCAAGATAAGGTGGCATAGTGGCCTAGATAAGAAATCAATATCTTTATCATGGTTGACAGGTCACTTTCGGAACATTTTACAGCATCACTGAAATACTGTGACCTTAACAAGCTCGTCTGAGCCATGGGAACTACCTGTTATGTCTGCTGGTGACGGTGTGGCTATCACGTTCCCTTCTTTGTCCCAGTGGCTGACTGTTACTCCAGCTGCCAAGACTGAAACAGATGGAATGGTCGTCCACCTACACCTCTACAAGGCCGGACAGTGAACAGTGAGAGCGGGTGACGGCGTCACAGATCATATCCAGCAGCGAACACTACACACACGTGACGGCGTCACAGATCATATCCAGCAGCGAACACTACACACACGTGACGGCGTCACAGATTATATTCAGCAGTGAACACTACAAACACGTGACGGCGTCACAGATTATATGCGGCAGCGAACACTGCTGACAGGTGATGGAGATAGATCGTACTTATCAGTGAACAATACCAGGGAGTGATGGAGTTGCAGGTCACACCCAGCAGTGACCACTGATGGAGAATGTTGGAGTTACGGGTCACACCCAGCAGTGACAACTGATGGAGGGTGATGGAGTTACAGGTCACACCCAGCAGTGACAACTGATGGAGGGTGATGGAGTTACAGATCATACCCTGCAGTGACCACTGATGGAGGATGATGGAGTTACAGGTCACACCCAGCAGTGACCACTGACGGAGGGTGATGGAGTTACAGGTCACACCCAGCAGTGACCACTGATGGAGGGTGATGGAGTTACAGGTCATACCCAGCAGAGACCACTGACGGAGGGTGATGGAGTTACAGGTCACACCCAGCAGTGACAACTGATGGAGGGTGATGGAGTTACAGGTCATACCCAACAGTGACCACTGATGGAGGGTGATGAGGTTACAGGTCACACCCAACAGTGACCACTGATAGAGGGTGACGGAGTTACAGGTCATACCCAGCAGTGACCAGTGATGGAGGATGATAGAGTTACAGGTCACACCCAGCAGTGACCACTGATGGAGGGTGATGGAGTTACAGGTCACACCAAGCAGTGACCACTGATGGAGGGTGATGAGGTTACAGGTCACACCCAACAGTGACCACTGATGGAGGAGGATGGAGTTACAGGTCACAACCAGCAGTGACCACTGATGGAGGATGATGAGGTTACAGGTCGCACCCAGCAGTGACCACTGATGGAGGCTGATGGAGATACAGGTCACACCCAGCAGTGACCACTGATGGAGGGTGATGGAGTTACAGGTCACACCCAGCAATGACCACTGATGGTGATGAAGTTACAGGTCACACCCAGCAGTGACCACTGATGGAGGAGAATGGAGTTACAGGTCACACCTAGCAGTGACCACTGATGGAGGATGATGGAGTTACAGGTCACACCCAGCAGTGACCGCTAATGGAGGGTGATGGAGTTACAGGTCACACCCAGCAGTGACTACTGATGGAAGATGATGGAGTTACAGATCATACCCAGCAGCGACCACTGATGGAGGGTGATGAGGTTACTGGTCACACCCAGCAGTGACCACTAATGGAGGAGAATGGAGTTACAGGTCACACCTAGCAGTGACCACTGATGGAGAATGTTGGACTTACAGGTCACACCCAGCAGTGACCACTGATGGAGGGTGAAGGAGTTACAGGTCACACCCAGCATTGACTACTGATGGAGGGTGATGGAGTTACAGGTCACACCCAGCAGTGACCACTGATGGAGGGTGATGGAGTTACAGGTCACACCCAGCAGTGACAACTGATGGAGGGTGATGGAGTTACAGGTCATACCCAGCAGTGACCACTGATGGAGGGTGATGACCACTGATGGAGGGTGATGACCACTGATGGAGGGTGATGGAGTTACAGGTCACACCTAGCAGTGACCACTGATGGAGGGGGATGGAGTTACAGGTCACACCCAGCAGTGACCACTGATGGAGGGTGATGGAGTTACAGGTCACACCCAGCAGTGACTACTGATGGAGGGTGATGAGGTTACAGGTCATACTCAGCAGTGACCACTGATGGAGGGTGATGGAGTTACAGGTCACACCCAGCAGTGACCACTGATGGAGGGTGATGGAGATACAGGTCACACCCAGCAGTGACCACTGATGGAGGGTGATGGAGTTACAGGTCACACCCAACAGTGACCACTGATGGAGAGTGATGGAGTTACAGGTCACGCCCAGCAGTGACCACTGATGGAGGGTGATGGAGATACAGGTCACACCCAGCAGTGACTACTGATGGAGGGTGATGGAGTTACAGGTCACACCCAACAGTGACCACTGATGGAGGGTGATGGAGTTACAGGTCACACCCAACAGTGACCACTGATGGAGAATGTTGGACTTACAGGTCACACCCAGCAGTGACCACTGATGGAGGGTGATGGAGTTACAGGTCACACCCAGCAGTGACCACTGATGGAGGGTGATGGAGTTACAGGTCACACCCGGAAGTGACCAATGATGGAGGGTGATGAAGTTACAGATCACACCCAGCAGTGACCACTAATGGAGGGTGATGGAGTCACAGGTCACACCCAGCAGTGACCACTGTTGGAGAATGTTGGAGTTACAGGTCACACCCAGCAGTGACCACTGATGGAGGGTGATGAGGTTACAGGTCACACCCAGCGGTGACCACTGATGGAGGGTGATGGAGTTACAGGTCACACCCAGCAGTGACCACTGATGGAGGGTGATGAGGTTACAAGTCATAACCAGCAGTGACCACTGATGGAGGGTGATGAGGTTACAAGTCATACCCAGCAGTGACCACTGATGGAGGGTGATGGAGTTACAGGTCACACCCAACAGTGACCACTGATGGAGGGTGATGGAGTTACAGGTCACACCCAGCAGTGACCACTGATGGAGGGTGATGAGGTTACAAGTCATAACCAGCAGTGACCACTGATGGACGGTGATGAGGTTACAAGTCATACCCAGCAGTGACCACTGATGGAGGGTGATGGAGTTACAGGTCACACCCGGAAGTGACCAATGATGGAGGGTGATGAAGTTACAGGTCACACCCAGCAGTGACCACTGATGGAGGGTGATGAGGTTACAGGTCACACCCAGCGGTGACCACTGATGGAGGGTGATGGAGTTACAGGTCACACCCAGCAGTGACCACTGATGGAGGGTGATGGAGTTACAGGTCACACCCAACAGTGACCACTGATGGAGGGTGATTGAGTTACAGGTCACACCCAGCAGTGACTACTGATGGAGGGTGATGGGGATACAGGTCACACCCAGCAGTGACCACTGATGGAGGGTGATGGAGTTACAGGTCACACCCAGCAGTGACTACTGATGGAGGGTGATGGGGATACAGGTCACACCCAGCAGTGACCACTGATGGAGGGTGATGGAGTTACAGGTCACACCCAGCAGTGACTACTGATGGAGGGTGATGGAGTTACAGGTCACACCCAGCAGTGACCACTGATGGAGGGTGATGAGGTTACAAGTCATACCCAGCAGTGACCACTGATGGAGGGTGATGAGGTTACAAGTCATACCCAGCAGTGACTACTGAGGAAGGGTGATGGAGTTACAGGTCACACCCAGCAGTGACCACTGATGGAGGGTGATGAGGTTACAGGTCACACCCAGCAGTGACCACTGATGGAGGGTGATGAGGTTACAAGTCATACCCAGCAGTGACCACTGATGGAGGGTGATGAGGTTACAAGTCATACCCAGCAGTGACCACTGATGGAGGGTGATGGAGTTACAGGTCACCCCCAGCAGTGACCACTGATGGAGGTACTTAGCGCTGAACACCGCAGGCTCGTGAGGGTAGCATAGATCATACAATGCAGTGAACACTGTCAGAGCGTGATAAAGGTATGGGTCATATCCAACACAGCTAGAAGGTGACTGAGGCACAGATCATGGCCAGCAGTGATCACTGCTCATGGGCGACCGTTGTAAATATCATACCTTGCGGGGTCACGAGCGACGGAGACTCACATTAATACATACCCAAAAATGCATGATGGAAGGGGTGTTGTCAAGTTCCCATGGTGCTGCTGATGCATGATGGAGGGGGTGTTGTCAAGTTCCCATGGTGCTGCTGCTGCATGATGGAGGGGGTGTTGTCAAGTTACCATGGTGCTGCTGCTGCATGATGGAGGGGGTGTTGTCAAGTTCCCATGGTGCTGCTGATGCATGATGGAGGGGGTGTTGTCAAGTTCCCATGGTGCTGCTGCTGCATGATGGAGGGGGTGTTGTCAAGTTACCATGGTGCTGCTGATGCATGATGGAGGGGGTGTTGTCAAGTTACCATGGTGCTGCTGCTGCATGATGGAGGGGGTGTTGTCAAGTTCCCATGGTGCTGCTGATGCATGATGGAGGGGGTGTTGTCAAGTTACCATGGTGCTGCTGATGCATGATGGAGGGGGTGTTGTCAAGTTACCATGGTGCTGCTGATGCATGATGGAGGGGGTGTTGTCAAGTTACCATGGTGCTGCTGATGCATGATGGAGGGGGTGTTGTCAAGTTCCCATGGTGCTGCTGCTGCATGATGGAGGGGGTGTTGTCAAGTTACCATGGTGCTGCTGATGCATGATGGAGGGGGTGTTGTCAAGTTACCATGGTGCTGCTGATGCATGATGGAGGGGGTGTTGTCAAGTTACCATGGTGCTGCTGCTGCATGATGGAGGGGGTGTTGTCAAGTTACCATGGTGCTGCTGATGCATGATGGAGGGGGTGTTGTCAAGTTACCATGGTGCTGCTGCTGCATGATGGAGGGGGTGTTGTCAAGTTACCATGGTGCTGCTGCTGCATGATGGAGGGGGTGTTGTCAAGTTACCATGGTGCTGCTGCTGCATGATGGAGGGGGTGTTGTCAAGTTACCATGGTGCTGCTGCTGCATGATGGAGGGGGTGTTGTCAAGTTACCATGGTGCTGCTGATGCATGATGGAGGGGGTGTTGTCAAGTTACCATGGTGCTGCTGCTGCATGATGGAGGGGGTGTTGTCAAGTTACCATGGTGCTGCTGATGCATGATGGAGGGGGTGTTGTCAAGTTACCATGGTGCTGCTGCTGCATGATGGAGGGGGTGTTGTCAAGTTACCATGGTGCTGCTGCTGCATGATGGAGGGGTGTTGTCAAGTTCCCATGGTGCTGCTGCTGCATGATGGAGGGGGTGTTGTCAAGTTACCATGGTGCTGCTGATGCATGATGGAGGGGGTGTTGTCAAGTTACCATGGTGCTGCTGCTGCATGATGGAGGGGGTGTTGTCAAGTTACCATGGTGCTGCTGCTGCATGATGGAGGGGGTGTTGTCAAGTTACCATGGTGCTGCTGCTGCATGATGGAGGGGGTGTTGTCAAGTTACCATGGTGCTGCTGCTGCATGATGGAGGGGGTGTTGTCAAGTTACCATGGTGCTGCTGCTGCATGATGGAGGGGGTGTTGTCAAGTTACCATGGTGCTGCTGCTGCATGATGGAGGGGGTGTTGTCAAGTTACCATGGTGCTGCTGCTGCATGATGGAGGGGGTGTTGTCAAGTTACCATGGTGCTGCTGATGCATGATGGAGGGGGTGTTGTCAAGTTACCATGGTGCTGCTGATGCATGATGGAGGGGGTGTTGTCAAGTTACCATGGTGCTGCTGATGCATGATGGAGGGGTGTTGTCAAGTTACCATGGTGCTGCTGCTGCATGATGGAGGGGGTGTTGTCAAGTTACCATGGTGCTGCTGATGCATGATGGAGGGGGTGTTGTCAAGTTACCATGGTGCTGCTGATGCATGATGGAGGGGGTGTTGTCAAGTTACCATGGTGCTGCTGATGCATGATGGAGGGGGTGTTGTCAAGTTACCATGGTGCTGCTGATGCATGATGGAGGGGGTGTTGTCAAGTTCCCATGGTGCTGCTGATGCATGATGGAGGGGGTGTTGTCAAGTTACCATGGTGCTGCTGCTGCATGATGGAGGGGGTGTTGTCAAGTTACCATGATGCTGCTGCTGCATGATGGAGGGGGTGTTGTCAAGTTACCATGGTGCTGCTGATGCATGATGGAGGGGGTGTTGTCAAGTTACCATGGTGCTGCTGATGCATGATGGAGGGGGTGTTGTCAAGTTACCATGGTGCTGCTGCTGCATGATGGAGGGGGTGTTGTCAAGTTACCATGGTGCTGCTGCTGCATGATGGAGGGGGTGTTGTCAAGTTACCATGGTGCTGCTGATGCATGATGGAGGGGGTGTTGTCAAGTTACCATGGTGCTGCTGATGCATGATGGAGGGGGTGTTGTCAAGTTACCATGGTGCTGCTGCTGCATGATGGAGGGGTGTTGTCAAGTTACCATGGTGCTGCTGATGCATGATGGAGGGTGTGTTGTCAAGTTACCATGGTGCTGCTGATGCATGATGGAGGGGGTGTTGTCAAGTTACCATGGTGCTGCTGATGCATGATGGAGGGGGTGTTGTCAAGTTACCATGGTGCTGCTGCTGCATGATGGAGGGGGTGTTGTCAAGTTACCATGGTGCTGCTGATGCATGATGGAGGGGGTGTTGTCAAGTTACCATGGTGCTGCTGATGCATGATGGAGGGGGTGTTGTCAAGTTACCATGGTGCTGCTGCTGCATGATGGAGGGGGTGTTGTCAAGTTACCATGGTGCTGCTGCTGCATGATGGAGGGTGTGTTGTCAAGTTACCATGGTGCTGCTGCTGCATGATGGAGGGGGTGTTGTCAAGTTACCATGGTGCTGCTGATGCATGATGGAGGGGGTGTTGTCAAGTTACCATGGTGCTGCTGCTGCATGATGGAGGGGGTGTTGTCAAGTTACCATGGTGCTGCTGATGCATGATGGAGGGGGTGTTGTCAAGTTACCATGGTGCTGCTGCTGCATGATGGAGGGGGTGTTGTCAAGTTACCATGGTGCTGCTGATGCATGATGGAGGGGGTGTTGTCAAGTTACCATGGTGCTGCTGATGCATGATGGAGGGGGTGTTGTCAAGTTGCCAGGGTGTTGATTCTACTGGTGGGGTGATTGCTAGCCGAGATGACAATCATGGGCTGTTTACCTACCTAGGTGACTGTTCAGCACATATTTTTCCCATAATAAAGAGGATGATATGGATGATCTCTCAACCACTACAGAATCTATTTATTGAAGAGGAAGAAGTGCGGAAGTTCTAATTACCACTACCAGCATACAGAGACGGTGGCCATTGTTATCAGTGGCACGTCAGTGGCGGTGGTTGAACCCACTACAGGTGTGCGGCTACTTGCTCCAGATGATTGTTGGCAGAGGTTTTTTGTTGGTAGTGGTTGTAGTCAAACGTCACATGTTTTAACTGGTCTATGTGCACTAGTGGTCGCTGGCAGTGGTCGTGGCCATAACTTGTGCCCTGCACTGGTCGCTCACTATGGTCGTGGGCCTGAAATATACGTATAACTGGTCGCTGGCAGTGGTCGTGGCCACAACACGTGCACTGACTGGTCGCTAACTGTGGTCGTGGGTATGAAATACGTGCTGTAACTGGTCGCTGGCAGTGGTCATGGACACAACACGTGCCCTGATTGGTCGTTGGCATTGGTCGTGGCCACAACCAATTTACTTTGACTGGTCGCTGGCAGTGGTACTGGCCACACGTGCACTGACTGGTCGCTGGCAGTGGTCGTGGCCACAATCAATTTGCCCTGACTGGTCGCTGGCAGTGGTAGTGGCCACAACACGTGCCCTGACTGGTCGTTGGCATTGATCGTGACCACCACCAATTTGCCCTGACTGGTCGCTGGTAGTGGTAGTGGCCACACGTGCACTAACTGGTCGCTGGCATTGGCCGTGGCTACAATCAATTTGCCCTGACTGGTCGCTGGTAGTGGTCGTGGCCACAACACGTTCCCTGACTGGTCGCTGGCAGTGGTCGTGGCCACAACACGTTCCCTGACTGGTCGCTGGCAGTGGTCGTGGCCACACACGTGCCCTGAATGGTCGCTGGCAGTGGTCGTGGCCACAACACGTTCCCTGACTGGTCGCTGGCAGTGGTCGTGGCCACAAAACGTGTCCTGACTGGTCGTTGGCAGTGGTCGTGGCCACAACCAATTTGCCCTGACTGGTCGCTGGCAGTGGTCGTGGCCACAACACGTTCCCTGACTGGTCGTTGGCACTGGTCGTGGCCACAACCAATATGCACTGACTGGTCGCTGGCAGTGGTAGTGGCCATATGTGCAGTGACTGGTCGCTGGCATTGGTCGTGGCCACAATCAATTTGCCCTGACTGGTCGTTGTCAGTGGTCGTGGCCACAACCAATTTCCACTGACTGGTCGCTGGCAGTGGTCGTGGCCACAACACGTGTCCTGACTGGTCGTTGGCATTGGTCGTGGCCACAACCAATTTGCACTGACTGGTCGCTGGCAGTGGTAGTGGCCATATGTGCCCTGACTGGTCGCTGGCAGTGGTCGTGGCCACTACCAATTTGCCCTGACTGGTCGCTGGCAGTGGTCGTGACCACAACACGTTCCCTGACTGGTCGCTGGCAGTGGTCGTGGCCCCAACACGTTCCCTGACTGGTCGCTGGCAGTGGTCGTGGCCACAACACGTTCCCTGACTGGTCGCTGGCAGTGGTCGTGGCCACAACCAATTTGCCCTGACTGGTCGCTGGCAGTGGTCGTGGCCACAATCAATTTGCCCTGACTGGTCGCTGGCAGTGGTCGTGGCCACAACACGTTCCCTGACTGGTCGCTGGCAGTGGTCGTGGCCACAACACGTTCCCTGACTGGTCGCTGGCAGTGGTCGTGGCCACAACACGTGCCCTGACTGGTCGCTGGTAGTGGTCGTGGCCACAACACGTTCCCTGACTGGTCGCTGGCAGTGGTCGTGGCCACAACACGTTCTCTGACTGGTCGCTGGCAGTGGTCGTGGCCACAACACGTTCCCTGACTGGTCGCTGGCAGTGGTCGTGGCCACAACACGTTCTCGGACTGGTCGCTGGCAGTGGTCGTGGCCACAAAACGTACCCTGACTGGTCGCTGGCAGTGGTCGTGGCCACAACACGTTCCCTGACTGGTCGCTGGCAGTGGTCGTGGCCACAACACGTTCCCTGACTGGTCGCTGGCAGTGGTCGTGGCCACAACACGTTCCCTGACTGGTCGCTGGCAGTGGTCGTGGCCACAACACGTTTTCGGACTGGTCGCTGGCAGTGGTCGTGGCCACAACACGTTCCCTGACTGGTCGCTGGCAGTGGTCGTGGCCACAACACGTGCCCTCACTGGTCGCTGGCAGTGGTCGTGGCCACAACACGTTCCCTGACTGGTCGCTGGCAGTGGTCGTGGCCACAACACGTGCCCTCACTGGTCGCTGGCAGTGGTCGTGGCCACAACACGTTCCCTGACTGGTCGCTGGCAGTGGTCGTGGCCACAACACATGCCCTGACTGGTCGCTGGCAGTGGTCGTGGCCACAACACGTTCCCTGACTGGTCGCTGGCAGTGGTCGTGGCCACAACACATGCCCTGACTGGTCGCTGGCAGTGGTCGTGGCCACAACACGTTCCCTGACTGGTCGCTGGCAGTGGTCGTGGCCACAACACATGCCCTGACTGGTCGCTGGCGGTGATGGTCGCTACGGTAACAACGCCGTCCAGTCCTTCCCCCGGACCAACAACAAACATAAACAAACCGACAATTATTCCTTGTTGATACGCCATGCATGCACAACCCACCTGGTAGAGTTGTGTGTTGTGTTGTGGTTGTTGCATGATTGGTGGGTATGTTGTTGTACACATGTTGTAAACAGGAAGGGTAATTATACACAGGGTGTCCAAGTGTTTTAGAAAGCGAAATGATAATTATGTAAATATTTTCTAGTTAGTTGATGGTAGTTAATTGGGTAATTGGAGGTCACTAGCCGCCCTATTTTGCCGACTGGTCCCGTGGAGGATACACCACGCAGGGTCTGTTGCCTCCAGCGATGCATGATAATAGAATATGAACATCAATGGTTATAACAAGAACAACTTGGTTGTTTTATTATATAATGTATAACAAAGCGTTTATGATGATCTGGTCAAAATGTGATTTTATTAGAAAATGTGCGTTAAAACTGAAGCATCAGCATCAGTCAACAGAACTTGTGAAAACTTCATCTAACTTTACATGGCGCAGCTTCAACCAAACTTATGAAAACTTCACATAACTTGACATGGTGCAGCTTCAACCAAACTTATGAAAACTTCACATAGCTTTACATGGCGCAGCTTCAACCAAACTTATGAAAACATCTAATTTTACATGGCGCAGCTTCAACCAAACTTATGAAAACTTCATCTAACTTTACATGGCTCAGCTTTAACCAAACTTATGAAAACTTCATCTAACTTTACATGGCGCAGCTTCAACCAAACTTATGAAAACTTCATCTAACTTTACATGGCTCAGCTTTAACCAAACTTATGAAAACTTCATCAAACTTTACATGGCTCAGCTTCAACCAAACTTATGAAAACTTCATCTAACTTTACATGGCGCAGCTTCAACCAAACTTATGAAAACTTCATCTAACTTTACATGGCGCAGCTTCAACCAAACTTATGAAAACTTCATCAAACTTTACATGGCTCAGCTTCAACCAAACTTATGAAAACTTCACATAACTTGACATGGCGCAGCTTCAACCAAACTTATGAAAACTTCACATAACTTGACATATATTCAGCCCGGGCTCAGCCTCACCTGATGGTCCAGTATTATCTTCATGATCTGCCATGTTAGTATCCTGTGTTGTAGGAGGGCAGAATTTACGACCCTACTGGAAATTAAGTTTGTAAAACGTTAGTAGTGTATCCTAGTGGAAGCTACTGTAAAACGTTAGTAGGGTATCCTAGTGGAAGCTACTATGTACATAGTAGGGTATCCTAGTGGAAGCTACTAGGCACCTAGTAGGTTTTCCTAGTGGAAGCTGCTATGTACCTATTAGGGTATCCTAGTGGAAGCTACTAGGTACCTATTAGGTTTTCCTAGTGGAAGCTGCTATGTACCTATTAGGGTATCCTAGTGGAAGCTACTAGGTACCTAGTAGGTTTTCCTAGTGGAAGCTGCTATGTACCTATTAGGGTATCCTAGTGGAAGTTACTGTCTACCTTGTGGTGGTGTATTGCACATGTGTATACCTATCATAATGTATTAGGGTTACTGAATAAAGTTAGTCATCAGTCATTTATGGACGCTGTCCACAGAGAACAATCTTATGGCTTTTGATGGTTCTTTTGATTTATGTAACTCTTATTCCATGTTTTCTCAATAATTTCGTGATTCCCTCCATTATCATTAACTGTTACTGTGTGGTAATATAAAATAGAATGTGCCAGATCACCCTCTTCCAGTCTACACGATTTCTACCATGTATAGGAAGTTAGTTTATACACATTTCTTCTAAGCCCGTAATTTATTTCAGTGGTGCTCCTAAAATGAACTCTGTACTAAGTAGCTTCTTCCTTCCATAATTGTTGGTGTGGATTATTTTGCTATCATTATTGATTGCTGGAAATGAGATGTTTAAGGACAGTATGTGGTGTGAGGTGGTTTGATTGAGTAATAATAGGGTAAGAGAGATGTGTGGTAATAAAAAAAAAAGGGTTGAGAGAGCAGAAGAGGGTGTTTTTAGATGGTTTGATCACATGGAGAGAATGAGCGAGGAAAGATTGACAAAGAGGATATATGTGTCAGAGATGGAGGGAATGAGGAGAAGTGGGAGAGCCAAATTGGAGGTGGAAAGATGGAGTGAAAAAGATTTTGAATGATCGGGCCTGAACATGTAGGAGAGTGAAAGGCGTGCAAGGAATAGAGTGAATTGGAACGATGTGGTATACTGGGGTCGATGTGCTGTCAATGGATTGAACCAGGGCATATGAAGTGTCTGGGGTAAACCATGGAAAGTTCTGTGGGGCCTGGATGTGGAAAGGGAGCTGTGGTTTCGGTGCATTATACATGACAGCTAGAGACTGCGTGTGAATGAATGTGGTCTTTGTTGTCTATTCCTAGTGCTACCTCGTGCACATTCGGGGGGAGGGGGTTGTAATTTCATGTGTGGCGGGGTGGCGATGGGAATGAATAAAGGCATACAGTATGAATTATGTACATGTGTATATATGTATATGTCTGTGTGTATATATATGAATATGTATGCGTTGAGATGTATAGGTATGTATATTTGCGTGTGTGGACGTGTATTTATATACATATGTATGTGGGTGGGTTGGGCCATTCTTTCATCTGTTTCCTTGCGCTACTTCGCTAACGCAGGAGACAGCGACAAAGTGAAATGAAAAAATAAATTGATAAAATATTTTTATTATTATTATTATTTTTTTTTTTTTTTTTTTTATACTTTGTCGCTGTCTCCCGCGTTTGCGAGGTAGCGCAAGGAAACAGACGAAAGAAATTCCCCAACCCCCCCATACACATGTACATACACACGTCCACACACACAAATATACATACCTACACAGCTTTCCATGGTTTACCCCGGACGCTTCACATGCCTTGATTCAATCCACTGACAGCACGTCAACCCCTGTATACCACATCGCTCCAATTCACTCTATTCCTTGCCCTCCTTTCACCCTCCTACATGTTCAGGCCCCGATCACACAAAATCTTTTTCACTCCATCTTTCCACCTCCAATTTGGTCTCCCTCTTCTCCTCGTTCCCTCCACCTCCGACACATATATCCTCTTGGTCAATCTTTCCTCACTCATTCTCTCCATGTGCCCAAACCATTTTAAAACACCCTCTTCTGCTCTCTCAACCACGCTCTTTTTATTTCCACACATCTCTCTTACCCTTACGTTACTTACTCGATCAAACCACCTCACACCACACATTGTCCTCAAACATCTCATTTCCAGCACATCCATCCTCCTGCGCACAACTCTATCCATAGCCCACGCCTCGCAACCATACAACATTGTTGGAACTACTATTCCTTCAAACATACCCATTTTTGCTTTCCGGGATAATGTTCTCGACTTCCACACATTTTTCAAGGCTCCCAAAATTTTCGCCCCCTCCCCCACCCTATGATCCACTTCCGCTTCCATGGTTCCATCCGCTGACAGATCCACTCCCAGATATCTAAAACACTTCACTTCCTCCAGTTTTTCACCATTCAAACTCACCTCCCAATTGACTTGACCCTCAACCCTACTGTACCTAATAACCTTGCTCTTATTCACATTTACTCTTAACTTTCTTCTTCCACACACTTTACCAAACTCCGTCACCAGCTTCTGCAGTTTCTCACATGAATCCGCCACCAGCGCTGTATCATTATTATTATTATTATTATTATTATTTTTATTGGATTACGTGTTAATTGACAGGCGTGCGAAAGAGAGACTTTTGGATGTTAATGTGCTGAGAGGTGCAACTGGAGGGATGTCTGATCATTATCTTGTTGAGGCTAAGGTGAAGATTTGTATGGGTTTTCAGAAAAGAAGAGTGAATGTTGGGGTGAAGAGGGTGGTGAGAGTAAGTGAGCTTGAGAAGGAGACCTGTGTGAGGAAGTACCAGGAGAGACTGAGTACAGAATGGAAAAAGGTGAGAACAATGGAAGCAAGGGGAGTGGAAGAGGAATGGGATGTATTTAGGGAATCAGTGATGGATTGCGCAAAAGATGCTTGTGGCATGAGAAGAGTGGGAGGTGGGTTGATTAGAAAGGGCAGTGAGTGGTGGGATGAAGAAGTAAGAGTATTAGTGAAAGAGAAGAGAGAGGCATTTGGACGATTTTTGCAGGGAAAAAATGCAATTGAGTGGGAGATGTATAAAAGAAAGAGACAGGAGGTCAAGAGAAAGGTGCAAGAGGTGAAAAAAAGGGCAAATGAGAGTTGGGGTGAGAGAGTATCATTAAATTTTAGGGAGAATAAAAAGATGTTCTGGAAGGAGGTAAATAAAGTGCATTAGACAAGGGAGCAAATGGGAACTTCAGTGAAGGGCGCAAATGGGGAGGTGATAACAAGTAGTGGTGATGTGAGAAGGAGATGGAGTGAGTATTTTGAAGGTTTGTTGAATGTGTTTGATGATAGAGTGGCAGATATAGGGTGTTTTGGTCGAGGTGGTGTGCAAAGTGAGAGGGTTAGGGAAAATGATTTTGTAAACAGAGAAGAGGTAGTGAAAGCTTTGCGGAAGATGAAAGCCGGCAAGGCAGCAGGTTTGGATGGTATTGCAGTGGAATTTATTAAACAAGGGGGTGACTGTATTGTTGACTGGTTGGTAAGGTTATTTAATGTATGTATGACTCATGGTGAGGTGCCTGAGGATTGGCGGAATGCGTGCATAGTGCCATTGTACAAAGGCAAAGGGGATAAGAGTGAATGCTCAAATTACAGAGGTATAAGTTTGTTGAGTATTCCTGGTAAATTATATGGGAGGGTATTGATTGAGAGGGTGAAGGCATGTACAGAGCATCAGATTGGGGAAGAGCAGTGCGGTTTCAGAAGTGGTAGAGGATGTGTGGATCAGGTGTTTGCTTTGAAGAATTTTTTTTTTTTTTTTTTTTTATACCTCGTCGCTGTCTCCCGCGGTTGCGAGGTAGCGCAAGGAAACAGACGAAAGAAATGGCCCAACCCCCCCCCCCCATACACATGTACATACACACGTCCACACACGCAAAAGAATGTATGTGAGAAAAACTTAGAAAAGCAAATGGATTTGTATGTAGCATTTATGGATCTGGAGAAGGCATATGATAGAGTTGATAGAGATGCTCTGTGGAAGGTATTAAGAATATATGGTGTGGGAGGAAAGTTGTTAGAAGCAGTGAAAAGTTTTTATCGAGGATGTAAGGCATGTGTACGTGTAGGAAGAGAGGAAAGTGATTGGTTCTCAGTGAATGTAGGTTTGCGGCAGGGGTGTGTGATGTCTCCATGGTTGTTTAATTTGTTTATGGATGGGGTTGTTAGGGAGGTAAATGCAAGAGTTTTGGAAAGAGGGGCAAGTATGAAGTCAGTTGGGGATGAGAGAGCTTGGGAAGTGAGTCAGTTGTTGTTCGCTGATGATACAGCGCTGGTGGCTGATTCATGTGAGAAACTGCAGAAGCTGGTGACTGAGTTTGGTAAAGTGTGTGGAAGAAGAAAGTTAAGAGTAAATGTGAATAAGAGCAAGGTTATTAGGTACAGTAGGGTTGAGGGTCAAGTCAATTGGGAGGTGAGTTTGAATGGAGAAAAACTGGAGGAAGTGAAGTGTTTTAGATATCTGGGAGTGGATCTGGCAGCGGATGGAACCATGGAAGCGGAAGTGGATCATAGGGTGGGGGAGGGGGCGAAAATTCTGGGGGCCTTGAAGAATGTGTGGAAGTCGAGAACATTATCTCGGAAAGCAAAAATGGGTATGTTTGAAGGAATAGTGGTTCCAACAATGTTGTATGGTTGCGAGGCGTGGGCTATGGATAGAGTTGTGCGCAGGAGGATGGATGTGCTGGAAATGAGATGTTTGAGGACAATGTGTGGTGTGAGGTGGTTTGATCGAGTGAGTAACGTAAGGGTAAGAGAGATGTGTGGAAATAAAAAGAGCGTGGTTGAGAGAGCAGAAGAGGGTGTTTTGAAGTGGTTTGGGCACATGGAGAGGATGAGTGAGGAAAGATTGACCAAGAGGATATATGTGTCGGAGGTGGAGGGAGCAAGGAGAAGAGGGAGACCAAATTGGATGTGGAAAGATGGAGTGAAAAAGATTTTGTGTGATCGGGGCCTGAACATGCAGGAGGGTGAAAGGAGGGCAAGGAATAGAGTGAATTGGAGCGATGTGGTATACCGGGGTTGACATGCTGTCAGTGGATTGAATCAAGGCATGTGAAGCGTCTGGGGTAAACCATGGAAAGCTGTGTAGGTATGTATATTTGCGTGTGTGGACGTATGTATATACATGTGTATGGGGGGGGTTGGGCCATTTCTTTCGTCTGTTTCCTTGCGCTACCTCGCAAACGCGGGAGACAGCGACAAAGTATAAAAAAAAAAAAAAAAAATTATTTTTATTATTGTATAACCACGGCATCTTTAGAGGCTCCTGCAGTTTCAAAGCTTTGCTACAATCAGTAGCAGGGAAAGCATGTGTTTCTATGAAGAGAGAAGTTATACAGGTGAGGTTGTGCTATGATGATACAGCCTCACTGCAGTGACCTTTAACTGGCAGCTTATCCACAAGCAGCCAGAGTCCATTAACACCCTATGTCACAGTAAATCATATATATGATCTGGTATTATAGGATAGAAATGATGTCTGAGATATATCATAGACAATAAAGTAAAAGTGGCTGAGCATGAATCAGAGCATTACATTTCATTCTACAAAATCATATAACGAGATATAAAGATCAGAGAAAATGTGGGCTTGTCTAACAAATGTAGGTGAAACATTTGTCAAAAATCAATATAAGTAATGAAAATCTTACTTGTCATAGCATCTGTTATATATCTTAATTTTGATATAATTTTAAAAAGTAATGTTAATATCAAGGTTATCATTTTCAAGCTGTTGTGAGGGCTTTGCACTGTAAATGATGATAATTAGAATAATATATTTCATAGTGATTTACTATACATTTTCACTAATATCCTTCATTAATGTCACCTTATGAAATGCAATGGAAGAAAACAGTTTTTCAAATCACACTCTACTTCTCTTATTCTCTTTTCTAAACCCTTCAGAACAACTGCAAAACAAAAATTATTTAGATTTTCAGAAGTGTTAGTACCACATGGCTAGATTACTGCTCTATCTACGTTAACAACAACAGCTTGGTTAACCAACAACCCAGCTCGGCAGCTTTAGCCAAACTCGAACTGAAAGGCTAGACCTCTGAAGACCATTTCAGTTAAGCTCCAGACAAGATATTGATACTGCTTTATTTTGGATGCATGATAGAATTAACATAAGGCAGTAAAAGAAAAGCATAGCAATGGACTCATAGCATATAGTAGAAGTGATACAGAGGGATGTTAAGATGTAATGATGTTAGATAATCTGACGGTAGTTGGTGAAAGTTTTTTGAAGTTCATGGAAAATATAAGAAAAAAGCAAAGCTCTTCTGTAGGTAAACAGACTCTATGCAAACCTTATTTAACTTCCTCCTGTAGTTATTTTTTTTAAGAAACGTGATTATTTTGTACTTATGGTTTAATCAGTATCTGGAAGGTTTGGGTATTGTGCTTGCTTTTTTGCGCACACACCTGTTCCAGCAAGTGCATCCACCTCTGGCAAACAGTCTTCACCACAAGGTGGAAGGAAGACGGCACTGTTTTTTCTTTTTTTTTTTTTACTATAACAATAGGAAATGAAGTGTTTTAGATATCTGGGAGTGGATTTGGCAGCGGATGGAACCATGGAAAAGGAAGTGAGTCACAGGGTGAGGGAGGGGGCAAAAGTTCTGGGAGCATTGAAAAATGTGTGGAAGGCAAGAACATTATCTCGGAAAGCAAAAATGAGTATGTTTGAAGGAATAGTGGTTCCAACAATGTTATATGGTTGCGAGGCATGGGCTATAGATAGGGTTGTGTGGAGGAGGGTGGATGTGTTGGAAATGAGATGTTTGAGGACAATATGTGGTGTGAGGTGGTATGATCGAGTAAGTAATGAAAGGGAAAGAGAGATGTGTGGTAATAAAAAGAGTGTGGTTGAGAGAGCAGAAGAGGGTGTTTTGAAATGGTTTGGTCACATGGAGAGAATGAGTGAGGAAAGATTGACAAAGAGGATATCTGTGTCATATGTGTTAGAGGTGGAAGGAACAAGAAGTAGGAGATGAAACTGGAGGTGGAAGGATGGAGTGAAAAAGATTTTGAGCGATCAGGGCCTGAACATGCAAGAGGATGAAAGGTGTGCAAGGAATAGAGTGAATTGGAATGATGTGGTATACCACGGTCGACATTCTGTCAATGGATTCAACCTGGGTATGTGAAGCGTCTGGGGTAAACCATGGAAAGTTTGTGGAGCCTGGATGTGGAAAGGGAGCTGTGGTTTCGGTGCATTATACATGACAGCTACAGACTGAGTGTGAACGAATGTGGCCTTCGTTGTCTTTTCCGAGCGCTACTTCGCACGTGTGCGGGGGGGAGGGGGTGCCATTTCATGTGTGGTGGGGTGGCGATGGGAATGAATGAAGGCAGCAAGTATGGATTATGTACATGTGTATATATGTACATGTCTGTTTATGTATATATGTGTGTACGTTGAAATGTATAGGTATGTATATGTGCGTGTGTGGACATGTAAGTATATACATATGTATGTGGGTGGGTTGGGCCATTCTTTCATCTGTTTCCTTGCGCTGTCTCGTTAATGCGGGAGACCGACAAAATATAATAGAATAAGATAAATAACAATGAATTAAATCTCAGCACCTCAGTAAAGTTTGATGACTTTTATGTTTTGTTGAATTTACTGGTGTTACAGGTACTTTTATATCAATAGACCCCTCATTTCTCTAGTTCTTGTTACTTTTATACCAGTAGGCCCCTCATTTTGTCTTATCCTTTTACCACACACACACACACACACACACACACACACACACACACACACACTATCATACTGAGCAGATAAGAAATGAAGATGCAGTCTTTCCTTGCTGGTTTAATTCACTTAAGAAATGTACATATTTAGTCATGGTACCTTATTAACTGGGGAGTTTGTCATGGAATGGTGGGATTTAATGTGGAAGATGAATCAAGATTAAGGGAACATGCTGAGGATCAATGTCTTTTTGTTTGATGATAGATAAATGTAAGGTTCCTCTGGCAATACAGATGATGATTAAGTTATGGAAATATGCAGCGTATGTCACTTTCTGCTTATCTTCATGTTCGATCTAATGAAGGTTTTCAAATATTGTCTCAGTTTATCTTCATGCTCAATCTAATGAAGGTTTTCAAATATTGTCTCAGTTTATCTTCATGTTTGATGTAATGAAGGTTTTCAAATATTGTCTCATGCAATGATATGTTCTAGTTTGTGTAGAAGTGGCAGAGCCCTGCTTTCATATTATTTAGTGTTGTTTGTTGGTAGGAAATATGAGTCTTTTTTAACCTTATAGAAAATTTCATAACATGGTATGAATACTGTATGACTTTTGTTATGATTTTTACTTATGTTGCTTTTTGTTTCTCTTCATGTGCAGTCTAATGAAGGTTTTCAATTATTACCTCATACTTTGTTAATGTTCTGGTATGTCTAGAAGTGACATAGCTTTGTTTTCATATTATTTTTTGCTGTTTGTTGGTAGAAGATAGAAAAAGCTATTTCTTAACCATATAGAAAATTATCTATCTGTATATGTCTTTGATAACCATTCCGTCTGGGAACTCCCATCAAGGTTTGGCCACGGCAAAAGAGTCTCCACTTATCCCTGTCCTTACATGCCTCCCTCATGTACACCATTCCACACATTCTTCCTCTGTGCATAAAATGAAAATGGTGAGTACCTGGCAATAGAGCTTTGGGTAAGATCAAGTCATGTTATTAACCTCTTTTGAATCGACTAGGACTGTAACATACTTCCTTTGAAAAGCATTGTCATTGATTTGGGATCTGATAAATTTTTATTAGCTTCCTCATAATTGTAATGATATAGGGAGTGACATAACATCAGAAGTAGATGAATAATTGAAATGTGACATGTAGCACTTTCAATTAATCACTGCCAAAATTATTCAGGATTATATGAGTATTTAGCTTTTCCACTTTTGCCCCCTTTACTTAAAAGTAAAAGATTTTGGATTGGTAGGAGAATATTTTTTAAATCTAAGACATATGTCTTCGATGATTGTCCAAGAAATTTAGTTATTATTTGCTTGGTAAGATGAGAGCATTGCAGATATAATGACATGTCAGTCAATGTTGCCCTCACTGTGGCAGGGTTAGTGAATTGATTAGACTCTTACACCGCTTACAAACAGTTCACAGTTAAATTAATGTTTGCAAGGACTCCAGGTGATCTGCCAAAAAATGATACACAGTGATTAAAAAAGCCCTCAGCATGTAAATCAAATAAACTGGTAGGAAAACTCTTTGTAGTGTCATCAGACTTGATGGTAACTAAATTAATTAAACTAGCAACAATTAGGTATCAGAATGTTTGGGTGAATTTGATATTCCATGTAATTGTTTTGTGCAGTAAATTTGGAATATAGAAGTCAGAATAACATTGTCACAGAGGTATAGATCTATGCAAATGAGCCATTTTCTTTTTTCCAGAACTGTGGTTGGTATAATTAAGGATATATTCATATTATACAACCGTGTTTAAAATTTTGCGATGTTATTAAAGACCCAAATTCCTATTTAGACTATTTGAATTAGTTGTAACCTGTATGATTTTCTTTTTATAGAAACTCCAATGTTTCAGATATTGTTCCTGAAAGTATGTGGATCCACATCATTCGCATGAGATTAAGAAGATTTGAAATGAAGTATTGTACAGAAGAACGTAGGAATGGTATAGTTGGCATTTAACCAACATATTGATTAAACAAGCATAACTTATAGGAAAGAAACTCAGTAAGTTTTTGCTTAGAACTTGCTGCATGACCTCTTCAGAATACTGTTAATGGTTTGAGTAGTATAAGATACGATGAAGAACTAAAGCATCCTCATTTTGCACAATTTGGGTGTAAATTTAGCAATGAAATCTGATGAACTTTACCTGATAGTGAATTAGTTCAAATATGGTTTGACTTGCTGGAAAAATTATTATTATTTTATTTATTTTTTTTTATTATACTTTGTCGCTGTCTCCCGCGTTTGCGAGGTAGCGCAAGGAAACAGACGAAAGAAATGGCCCAACCCCCCCCATACACATGTATATACATACGTCCACACACGCAAATATACATACCTACACAGCTTTCCATGGTTTACCCCAGACGCTTCACATGCCTTGATTCAATCCACTGACAGCACGTCAACCCCGGTATACCACATCGCTCCAATTCACTCTATTCCTTGCCCTCCTTTCACCCTCCTGCATGTTCAGGCCCCGATCACACAAAATCTTTTTCACTCCATCTTTCCACCTCCAATTTGGTCTCCCTCTTCTCCTCGTTCCCTCCACCTCCGACACATATATCCTCTTGGTCAATCTTTCCTGACTCATTCTCTCCATGTGCCCAAACCACTTCAAAACACCCTCTTCTGCTCTCTCAACCACGCTCTTTTTATTTCCACACATCTCTCTTACCCTTACGTTACTCACTCGATCAAACCACCTCACACCACACATTGTCCTCAAACATCTCATTTCCAGCACATCCATCCTCCTGGAAAAATTATCATGAATAAATTTTTGCATAAGGGAGAGAGCAGTACAGAGTAGGAGAGTCACTGGATCCCTCAATAGGATAATGAAGGGTACAGGTGTAAGTATGGAAGTGAAGAGAGGATTAAGGGACAGCATAGTCCTCCCAACACTGACCTATGCAGCTAAGATATGGACATGGAATGAGTCACTAGGGTCAAGAATCCAGATTGTGGAAACGAACCATTTGAGAAGAGCATCTGGTGTTACTGGATAGGATGATGAAACAAATAAAGAGGTGTATGAGAATAAGGTATGGCAGGGAATGCAAAAGGAATGAGTTGTTGAGTGGTAGCATGGGTGAAACATAATACTTTGAGGGGTTTTGGGCTTGTGGAAAGAATGCAAGACTGGGAATTTACAAAGAGAGTGTATGATAGTATAATTAAAGTTGATGTTAGAGGAAGACCCCTGTGACATGGGCATATAGGATGGAGGAATACTGGAGGGAGAGCAATGGTGGAAGAATGCATGGAATGGTGTATGCAAGGGAGGCATGTAGGGACTGGGATAAATGGAGTCTTGCTGTGGCCACCCTTTGATGGGAGTTTGTGGAGCGAACAGCATCAGAGTTATAGATAGATAGACGGACAGACCAGTAATTAAAGACATGAGCTCAATAATTCCAGCTTATGGTAGGACTAGATCAGTTTGATTTCAGGTGAGTAATACATTAAACATTTTCATCATTGTTTGTCTCTTGTTCCAAGTCTTCTCGTTATCATTCTACTCATTATTTGGCTTGAAAGCACTATGTGTTCAGTAATTTTCCATGAATTCAAGTTTTTCATGGATGATTACTCCCAAATCTCTGATGTTTAATGAAAAAATGTATATCACTCATTAAGTTGGGGTTGCTACTTTTCTTTTGATACTGATTTTGTAATGATTATTGAAATCTTGAATGTCTAAGAATTTGATTGACTCTGATGATTTTAATTTCAGGAACTGTAGAAATGATGGCAGATCCAGTAAATACAAATTTCAGCAACAACCAGGTTGAAGCAGACACACAATCTGAGGGGGATATGGGGGTTCCTGAAAAGAATAAACAGTCAGATTTCTGTGATGTATCTGAGAATACACAGAAGATAGATCCTAGTGATTCAAAACCTGTTGAAGTGCAAAAGACAGGCACAAAGCCTGAATTGGTTAGTATGCAGGTTGATGAGCACCCTACAGAAGCAGATAGCTCTCTAATTACTGATGGTGAAAATGAAAAAAATGAAAAGAATTGTGCAAAAGGAGGTACTCAGCCAGATTTTGATTCTAATCAGAATTATGAATATATTAGGGGACAGTATTATTATACAGATAACATATCAGGTCAAAGATATTTATATGATGCAGATGCTGGTGAATGGGTTGTAACTAGCAGAAATAATGGTGAAGATAAGAATGAACAACAGGTAACGACAGATAGTGAAGGAAGAACTTACTACTATGCTGAAAATATGTACCTTTGTAGAGATCCTCATGGAAATGTATTTTTCTTGAATGAAAATAATGAATGGAAACCATGGACAGAGAAAGATGCTTCCATTCCACAGTCAGGTGGAGAAAAGAATTCAAAGTGGTATTTCTATGAGGGTGATTCTGTATTCTATAGAGACAATACCTCAAATACTGTGTATAAGTTACACAAAGAAAAAAATGAATGGGAAATCTTTGAGGGCAAACTTAAGAAGAGTAGACCACATATTGATGATGTGGAGGAGTTCGACACTGATGAAGATGAAGATTCTGAGGAAAGTAATAGTGGATTAGTACCCCCTGGTGCCAACAGTGATCCCAACATCAGCTATGATGGAGTTACATACACTAAGCTTGATCCAAGTGATAGTATGATGTACGAATGGGATGCTAACAGGCGGGCATGGTTCCCTAAGGTAAGTCGTTATTCAGTTCATGATATTTTTATTTCCTTGTTATTCATGTATTTACACTTCTGTTGTGTGAATGTGAAGATAGATGCACACATACAGAAGCATTTTCATAAATACATCTCATGTAGGTACAGAGAAAGTGAGATAGATGAGCACAATTAGCCAAGAACATGATTGGTAGTATGTCTGATCCAAGGTCTGTGTGGAGGTTAGGTTGGAGTTTATCACATCATTGTAATGTATAGATTAGCCATTTCTTACTGTTGAGCTGTAGATGTAAATGAAAAAAAAAAAGAAAATGAAAGTTGAGACTTAATAGAATGAAATCATAGCTGAGAGACTTAGATGAAGTGGTATGCAGGAAAAGAGGTCCTTTTGTCAGTAGAGAGGAACTCTTGGTTTCTGTTGGTCATCTCTCAGAATGTCTTAAGTCCAGAGTAAGGAATTTTATCTCTAAAAGATAATACTGTAGATATTTGCTGCCAGATAAACAAAGGTTTTTGAAATCTGTGCTTTCATAGAGGCATTACAACATATTCTCTTCCTGACTATGCCCAAAGGACTTTTTCCTCAAGCGTCATATTTCAAAGGAGTATGCATTGTCTAGGCAGATGGCTTAACAAAATCAGAGAGAATGTCATCAGAAATGTATGTAGGAAAGGAGGCTTTCAGTTGGATCCTTTCCTTAGGGGTGACTCCTTAGATGGATCTCTTTGCCACCAGAACAGTGCATCGCTACTAATGAGTTTACTTCAGTATGACATTGGACAGCTGCAGGAGATGCTCTATCCTTTGATTTTATTTTTTGGAACTAGAGTTATCTTTCCCTTTAGAACATCTGGGAAAAGTTTGTCTCAAACTAGATTTTGGGATTGCTCCAACAGTGGGATAAACAACTTTGGAGCTAGAGAATCCCTCAACTATGCTATACCTCCCTGTTAATGCCTCTAGTTCTCTCAGTACGATGTTACGACTTTTGGGTATGATGTAGGTGTGATGTTTTGACCTGACCCTTAATTAAGGGCTCGTAAGTGCCTCAGCTATTATGCAGGACTTTGATTTCTGAGTCCTGGGTTCAGGAAATTACTCATATGAATTTTTTCAAACACTTGAGGTTTGGAAAACCTTTGACAGATGACCTTTTACATAGCATTCATCCTTTCTTACAAAGACAGCACAAGTCAGTCTGGAAAGCCCTTCAATCCTTCTTTGAAGAAAATAATGTCTTGGGCTTGACTTCAGTTTTATGTTTTGAGTTTTCTAGCCTCTTCTATGGTGAGAATAAGGCTGGAGAGCCATTCAAGAACCCATCTCCAGGTTTTGGTTTTAATCTTATAGGTTTGGATAGGTTTTGTTTGGGATGAATTTCTCTGATATGACCCGTTGCTCCTCCGCTGCAACCCAAGTGGAAGTTTTCAAAAGTCTTAGATCTTTTGCAGTCTATTTGTCTTTTTGGTAGTTTGGCTCTTTAACATCCCATGAAAAACACTTTTCATTATATCTTTGGGCTCTGGGAGGAGAGTTGGTAATGTACATCCTGTGTCCAAGCACAAAAATCTTCTTTCTGTTATAGCAATATCTTACAGATTGAAATAAATCTAGACCTCAGATTTTTGATTGATAATGAAACTTGAATTTGGAAATAGTCTTATTGTCTCTCAAAGTCCTTTTGTACCTCACCAGAGGTTATCAGGGAGACCATTTATGTGTGCACCCTGGAACATTGAAACTCCTTTTGGCAAGGAATTTATCTACATGATTAATATATTTACTTTACTGGCTGAACCTAGGCTTTATGCAAGAGCACATAATCCAAGGAAAGTGGCCTTTGCCTGAGTCATCTTCAGAACCTTTCAGAGGAAATCAAGAAAAGGGGATTCTGCTACTCACCCTCTGCCTTGGTCAGGAATTGTCTGAGTTGAGATGTTCTGGATCTACCTTTTGTTGTTCTGGGAATTTCTCCCAATCATCAATGAAGATATTTGTATTTGATGTGGATTCTGTCTTCTTATCTGAAAGTTCCCAAAAACCCTTCTCCTTGATGTGGGTATGCTATCTTGCTCACAGGATGGACTGCAGAGGAGAGAAATGTAATTTTGAAAATTGAAAACCCTTTTCTTTCTAAGGCAGTTCCCATTATCATTTTTCTTTTTTCTGCCCTGCCCTCCCTTCACTTTTTTTACCATCCACAATCACTTTTAGATTGATGCCTTCAATCTGTGAATTCTAAGCTATTAGCACATTAGGAGTAGGTCAAGGACATAATTTTTGTGTTGGTGTTTGATTGGGGGAAGATGTTCCTGAAACAAGCGAAAAGCGCTGGGAAGGCTGGTGTTTCTTCACCAGAAACACAAAGGGATGGAAGGTCTTAACCCTGATTTTCCAAGAGGATATCAAAGGGAAGCTTTCATGCTAACAGGACACTGCCTTAGAAAGAATAAGTTTTTCAGTATTCAGATCCTGTGTGTTTGTATATAAAGGGACTTTTTTTTAGTTGGTCCAAGGCATCATAAGATGGATTTCGTTCTAAAATTTGGCATTTGGACCGTAATATTTCTATGTAAGTATGTATTACTTCTGCAGATATTATTGTTTTTCTTAAAGTAAACCACAGTAATCTGTTTAGTAAGCATAATGTCTTGCTTGCCTTAATAGGAATACATAGTAACTGTAAAATAGATGGTTATATTCATAGCATTTATCCCTGGGATGAGGAGAAAGAATACTGTCCTCATATTCTTTGTGTGTTGTAGAAGGTGACTAAGAGGGGCAGGAGTGGGTGGCTAGAAATCCTGTTTTGCTTTCCAAAAGAAAGGATAGAGCAAGGACCCAAGTGAGAATGTTTCCTTGTAGAAAGGATAGAGCAAGGACCCAAGTGAGAATGTTTTCTTGTAAGGCTCTGCCATCTGTTCTTGATGCTACCTTGCTCACACAGGTAATGGTGAGCATGTATGAAAAAAAAATGTTTTTTGTTTTTGATACATAGTGGAATTAGGTGACTTTTTTCATTTTATGAACGATACATAAGATGGAAATGTTGCTTTAGTTTATTCATTGTCAGTACAGAGCTCATAATACTAATCATCACTTTATGCCTGTAAACAACGTAGTACTGTTGGTATTACTAAAAAAAAATTTTACTTCAAGGTTGATGAGGATTTCATGGCCACATACCAGCTGTCATATGGGTTTAATCCAGACGGAACAAAAAATGAAAATCCATTAAAGTTTGATGATGAAGAGGAAGAAGAGGAAGCAGCAAGACGAGCTAAGGAAGAAGAAGAAAAGAAGAAAAAGAAAGTTAAGGAAACGAAGAAGAAACCATGTAAGATTATTTTTTTCCACACTTACCCGAAACAGCTTCCAGATACTTTTGAATTCCCTCACTTCTTCCAGCAGTCCCCCCCCCCCCCCATATCTACAGCACAATTTTGTACACTTTCTTCTTTCACTGTATATGTTTTTTTTTTTTTTTTTTTTTTTTTTTTTTTTTTGCCGCTGTCTCTCGCGTTTGCGAGGTAGCGCAAGGAAACAGACGAAAGAAATGGCCCAACCCACCCCCATACACATGTATATACATACGTCCACACACGCAAATATACATATATGGTTTTACAAAATATATACTTTCACTCTGTTTCCTTTCAGATACCACTTCTTTACTTTTACTTGCATTTACCTCCAATCACTTATGCTTACACATATCATGAAACACACAACCATCTGCAACTCCTCTTCACTCCCTGAAACATCTTAGTATAATCCACAAACAGGCTTGCCACTAGCCACCATATCTCACTGCCACACTCTATCTCTTCATCCCCCCCTTCCCTAGTTTTGCTTTCATCTCTCTAATCACTCCATCCATATATGTATGAAAAAGCCATGGAGTTATCACACAGCCTTGCCTCACACCTACATGTATCCCAGAACTTTTGCTCAGCTATCCATCCACTCTTACACATGCATGTGCTCCTCTGTAGACGACTCTTACTCCATCCAACAGTTTTCCCCCTATATCATATATTCTTAACACATCCCACAAAGCATTCCACTTGACCCTGTCATATGCTTTCTCCAGATCCATAAAAGCTGCATACAACCTCTTACCTTTTGCTGAATACTTTCCCATGGTCATCTTTACTACAAAAATCTGATCCACACATCCCTTACTTTTCACTTGTTCTGCATTCAGTCACTTCCATCAGTCTCTCAATTAATATTCTTACATACACTTTTCCTGGTATACTTAACAGAAATTTAGTAAGATTCATATTTCCACTGTGATTTTGTGACTGCACTTGTATTACTGTTTAGGATTTGGGATAATGATAATCCGTTGACTATATTTTAAGCTATGTTTGTTTATGTACACACTCTAGAAAGTTGTTTGGCACCTATGGCTCTGATACGTCCCGCAAAGATCAGTGGCGTGGTTGTTACCCCTGATGCTGATTGTATGTGTATGTGTGTGTGGGAAAGTAATGTGATGTTTTCTGTAGCTGCATGTCATATTTAATGGTTAATTAACAGAAATACATAGACTTAATGTGAAATATCCCTGGGGATAGGGGAGAAAGAATACTTCCCATGTATTCCCTGCATGTCGTAGAAGGCGACTAAAAGGGGAGGGAGCGGGGAGCTGGAAATCCTCCCCTCTTGTTTTTTTTTTAATTTTCCAAAAGAAGGAACAGAGAAGGGGGTCAGGTGAGGATATTCCCTCAGAGGCCCTGTCCTCTGTTCTTAACGCTACCTTGCGAACGTGGGAAATGGCGAATAGTTTGAAAGAAAGTTAATGTGAGAGCCTCTAAATGTCATAGCATTACCTTCTGTAATTTTTTTTTTTTTTTTTTTTTTTTATACTTTGTCGCTGTCTCCCGCGTTTGCGAGGTAGCGCAAGGAAACAGACGAAAGAAATGGCCCAACCCCCCCCCCATACACATGTACATACACACGTCCACACACGCAAATATACATACCTACACAGCTTTCCATGGTTTACCCCAGACGCTTCACATGCCTTGCTTCAATCCACTGACAGCACGTCAACCCCTGTATACCACATGACTCCAATTCACTCTATTTCTTGCCCTCCTTTCACCCTCCTGCATGTTCAGGCCCCGATCACACAAAATCTTTTTCACTCCATCTTTCCACCTCCAATTTGGTCTCCCTCTTCTCCTCGTTCCCTCCACCTCCGACACATATATCCTCTTGGTCAATCTCTCCTCACTCATTCTCTCCATGTGCCCAAACCATTTCAAAACACCCTCTTCTGCTCTCTCAACCACGCTCTTTTTATTTCCACACCTCTCTCTTACCCTTACGTTACTTACTCGATCAAACCACCTCACACCACACATTGTCCTCAAACATCTCATTTCCAGCACATCCATCCTCCTGCGCACATCTCTATCCATAGCCCACGCCTCGCAACCATACAACATTGTTGGAACCACTATTCCCTCAAACATACCCATTTTTGCTTTCCGAGATAATGTTCTCGACTTCCACACATTTTTCAAGGCTCCCAAAATTTTCGCCCCCTCCCCCACCCTATGATCCACTTCCGCTTCCATGGTTCCATCCGCTGACAGATCCACTCCCAGATATCTAAAACACTTCACTTCCTCCAGTTTTTCTCCATTCAAACTCACCTCCCAATTGACTTGACCCTCACCCCTACTGTACCTAATAACCTTGCTCTTATTCACATTTACTCTCAACTTTCTTCTTCCACACACTTTACCAAACTCAGTCACCAGCTTCTGCAGTTTCTCACATGAATCAGCCACCAGCGCTGTATCATCAGCGAACAACAACTGACTCACTTCCCAAGCTCTCTCATCCCCAACAGACTTCATACTTGCCCCTCTTTCCAGGACTCTTGCATTTACCTCCCTTACCTCCATAAACAAATTAAACAACCATGGAGACATCACACACCCCTGCCGCAAACCTACATTCACTGAGAACCAATCACTTTCCTCTCTTCCTACACGTACACATGCCTTACATCCTCGATAAAAACTTTTCACTGCTTCTAACAACTTGCCTCCCACACCATATATTCTTAATACCTTCCACAGAGCATCTCTATCAACTCTATCATATGCCTTCTCCAGATCCATAAATGCTACATACAAATCCATTTGCTTTTCTAAGTATTTCTCACATACATTCTTCAAAGCAAACACCTGATCCACACATCCTCTACCACTTCTGAAACCGCACTGCTCTTCCCCAATCTGATGCTCTGTACATGCCTTCACCCTCTCAATCAATACCCTCCCATATAATTTACCAGGAATACTCAACAAACTTATACCTCTGTAATTTGAGCACTCACTCTTATCCCCTTTGCCTTTGTACAATGGCACTATGCACGCATTCCGCCAATCCTCAGGCACCTCACCATGAGTCATACATACATTAAATAACCTTACCAACCAGTCAACAATACAGTCACCCCCTTTCTTAATAAATTCCACTGCAATGCCATCCAAACCTGCTGCCTTGCCGGCTTTCATCTTCCGCAAAGCTTTTACTACCTCTTCTCTGTTTACCAAATCATTTTCCCTAACCCTCTCACTTTGCACACCACCTCGACCAAAACACCCTATATCTGCCACTCTGTCATCAGACACATTCAACAAACCTTCAAAATACTCATTCCATCTCCTTCTCACATCACCGCTACTTGTTATCACCTCCCCATTTACGCCCTTCACTGAAGTTCCCATTTGCTCCCTTGTCTTACGCACCCTATTTACCTCCTTCCAGAACATCTTTTTATTCTCCCTAAAATTTACTGATAGTCTCTCACCCCAACTCTCATTTGCCCTTTTTTTCACCTCTTGCACCTTTCTCTTGACCTCCTGTCTCTTTCTTTTATACTTCTCCCACTCAAATGCATTTTTTCCCTGCAAAAATCGTCCAAATGCCTCTCTCTTCTCTTTCACTAATACTCTTACTTCTTCATCCCACCACTCACTACCCTTTCTAAACAGCCCACCTCCCACTCTTCTCATGCCACAAGCATCTTTTGCGCAATCCATCACTGATTCCCTAAATACATCCCATTCCTCCCCCACTCCCCTTACCTCCATTGTTCTCACCTTTTTCCATTCTGTACACAGTCTCTCCTGGTACTTCCCCACACAGGTCTCCTTCCCAAGCTCACTTACTCTCACCACCTTCTTCACCCCAACATTCACTCCTCTTTTCTGAAAACCCATACTAATCTTCACCTTAGCCTCCACAAGATAATGATCAGACATCCCTCCAGTTGCACCTCTCAGCACATTAACATCCAAAAGTCTCTCTTTCGCACGCCTGTCAATTAACACGTAATCCAATAACGCTCTCTGGCCATCTCTCCTACTTACATAAGTATACTTATGTATATCTCGCTTTTTAAACCAGGTATTCCCAATCATCAGTCCTTTTTCAGCACATAAATCTACAAGCTCTTCACCATTTCCATTTACAACACTGAACACCCCATGCATACCAATTATTCCCTCAACTGCCACATTACTCACCTTTGCATTCAAATCACCCATCACTATAACCCGGTCTCGTGCATCAAAACCGCTAACACACTCATTCAGCTGCTCCCAAAACACTTGCCTCTCATGATCTTTCTTCTCATGCCCAGGTGCATATGCACCAATAATCACCCACCTCTCTCCATCAACTTTCAATTTTACCCATATCAATCGAGAATTTACTTTCTTACATTCTATCACATACTCCCACAACTCCTGTTTCAGGAGTATTGCTACTCCTTCCCTTGCTCTTGTCCTCTCACTAACCCCTGACTTCACTCCCCAGACATTTCCAAACCACTCTTCCCCTTTACCCTTGAGCTTCGTTTCACTCAGAGCCAAAACATCCAGGTTCCTTTCCTCAAACATACTACCTATCTCTCCTTCTTTCACATCTTGGTTACATCCACACACATTTAGGCACCCCACTCTGAGCCTTCGAGGAGGATGATCACTCCCCGCGTGACTCCTTCTTCTGTTTCCCATTTTAGAAAGTTAATACAAGGAGGGGAGGATTTCCGGCCCCCCGCTCCCGTCCCCTCTAGTCGCTTTCTACGACACGCGAGGAATACGTGGGAAGTATTCTTTCACCCCTATCCCCAGGGATAATATACATATATATATACATATATACACACACACACACACACACACACACACATACGCACATACACACACACACACACACATACATATATATACATATGAAAAATGTAAGAAACAATTTAGAAAACAAACCTTCTGTAATATAATAATCAAATCCACATTCTGAATTAATGATTGCATGGCAACTAATGCACTGGGATGCAGTTTAAGGATTTCTCACGTTATGAGACATAACGACATAAACCCACATCATTACAAAGTGTATGGAAAGTATGTAACCATCCAGTAATATAAGACCACATGCACAAAGAACACAGACTGTTTGTGTATCGTAACAGTGATATAACATTAAGCACAGTACTGGTATGATTATGAAGCAGGAAGTGAGTCATGAAATGAGGTATGATATTTCTTTAGTATAACAAACATGATAGGATTAGTAAGTCTACGAAGGGATGACTGGTAGTGCGATTCATGTGAGACAAACAGTGTTATTGTTAGCATAGACATTTACCACAGGAGGATTGTTAAGTATCAAGTATGTTGAAACAGAACTGGTTTAACCTGCGCTGAATTGAGCTTTAGAGTGCACAGTTGGAATCACAATGTTTATTTTGGCTAATCACTATTTTATATGAGATGGAAAGTTCGGAGAAGACACCTGCAGCAATCACTGCACTACATGGTGTGGGCTTCAGCAATGGTGAAATTACAAGGCGGGTTATTGTGTTCAAGCACACACACTACTCCAGACTGTGTGTGAGCATCCATGCCAGATAGGTTAAACTGTGTCCTAGCAGCATGGGGTTCCTACACTGACTATTGATAGAATGAAAAGTAAAATAGCTTCTTATGGAACATGTTTATCTTTCCTATCAAGCAATTAACCAGCCTGGTGTATGACCAGTCAACCCTTTAATATAACTAATGCTCTGTGACCACAAGTCTGTCAGTAGGAAGAATAGATATTACTATGGCACTGCTGTGAATGCTGCTGTAGTGGTTATTTTGTATCATGAGGCATAATGTGGTTTTTGAAGCACAATCTGCATTTAGAGCCACTGTGAAATGGTATGCCAGTCACATGCTACAGAGTATCTAGCAACTCAGCAGGCCAGGGACACCAACCATGCTCCGTACCTCAGGAGTTTTTTGAAAAATTCTTGCGCGGTGTGTCGTATTGTGTCACGCAGTAAGGGTGCCAAATTATTTTTTATTGGGTGTACATGTCTGATATCATTAACTACATTCTCAGTTTCATAGGGCAGATCAGATACCTACATTCTCTTACATCATTCATTCACATTGTTAATGCTTATGCAGTATTTTGAAATGCAACAGGAATTCCCATTCTTTTGTAAGTGCTTCTTACTTTTTTTCTTACATTGGACACTAAGTTGATTTATCAAAATCTCCATTCTCTGTAATATATTTAAAGATACCTATCTCTGACAGCATGGTTTGAAATGGATGAGGCTCAGAACACAAAAGTTTATGTGAGCAACCTTCCAGACTCTCTGACAGAGAATGAGTTTTTGGAACTGATGCAGAAATGTGGCCTGATTCTCAGGGATGTTTCAACAAATAAACCCAAAATAAAAATGTATCGAGATGAGGAGGGGAACTTCAAAGGAGATGCACTTTGTACATACATAAAGGTAATGTTTTCTTGTCCTTTTTGTCTTGATTATTCATGAAATGAAATAGCCTGTTTTACTTACCCACATTGGCAATGGTGTCCCATTTGTTTGAAACTTAAGTGGATGTTATGTTTGTTTGCCATTTCCCACATTACCAAATAAGTATCAGAAGCTGACAAAGAAACAGCACTCATTTACTCACATACGGCATCTAATTGTCATACATAATGCACTGAAACCTGAGTCCTTTGTTCACAACTATGCTCCACAAACTTTTATGCTTAAACAACTTCAAAGCCTTGGTGCAGCCCATTGATTTTATTTCAGGGTATTGCTTAGTATTTTATCTGTTATTTTATTTCAGGGTATTGCTTAGTATTTTATCTGTTATTTTTAAGTCTGTTTCCATGTAATGGTAGATGGATTAAGTTTTTATAAGCCAACAGATGACTAATGTATGTCAGTTTGTTTACCGTATGAGAATGGGGAGAGTCATTATACATATTTATGCATGCCTGATACTTATGTTGCAAAGTGCGGATTGAATTGGTGAAACCTGTATACCCAATTATCTTTTATTCTTTGGCCTTCTTTTCATCGTACAACCAATCTACTTTTTTAGATTATCTTCACAATTCTTTCTTCTGCAGTGTGGTCTGTGTGACTACATTCTCTTAACATGCTTTCAAACATGTGCCTTTCAGATGTCATCATTTTACATATTTTTCTTGTTATTCTTTGATTTGTGAATGCTTTATTTGAAAGATGCTATGAAGGTGTGCTGTGCTGTGTTGTGGAAAGAGAAGCACAGCATGGTAGAATAAAAATTTAAGAAAGTTGGAATAGGAAAACTTTAGAAGGTGGAAAGAGAAGCACAGCATGGTAAAATGAAGATTTAAGAAAGTTGGTGGAGGAAAAAAGAAGTTTAGAAAATAGCAATGAAAGAAGTACAAAGAGTATAGAATATATGTCTGTAATAGAGAAATTAGAGATATGGGGACAGGGAAGAAAGAGTACTTCTCTCGTATTCCCCTTGTGTCATAGAAGGCAACTAAAGGGACCAGGAGTGGGGGACTGGAAATCCTCCCTTTCTTGTATTTCAATTTCTAGAAGAGGAAACAGAAGAAGGAGTCAAGTGGGTAGTGCTCATCCTCCTCGAAGGCTCAGATTGGGGTGTCTGAATGTGTGTAGATGTACTCAAGATGAGAAGAAAGGAGGGACAGGAAGTATGTTTGAGGAAAGAAACCTGGATATTCTGGCTCTGAGTGAAATGAAGCACAAGGGTAAAGGGGAAGAATTGTTTGGAAAAGTCTTGGGAGTGAAGTCAGGGGTTGGTGAGAGGACAAGAGCAAAGGAAGGAGGAGCACTGCTCCTGAAGCAGGAGTTGTAGGAGTGTGTGATAAGAGCGTTTAGAAGTAGATTCTTGATTGATATGGGTAAAACTGAAAATGGGTAGAGAGAGATGGTTGATTATTGGTGGTTGTACACCTTGTCATGAGAAGAAAGATCATGAGAGGCAAGTATTTTGGGAGCAGTTTAGTGAGTGTGTTAGCGGTTTGGTGTGTGAGACCGGTTATTAGTGATGGGTGATTAAATGCAAAGGTAAGTATTGTGGCAGTTGAGGGTATAATTGGTGTACATGGGGTTTTCATTGTTGTGAATGGAAATGGTGAAGAGCTTTTGGATTTGTGTGCTGAAAAAGGGCTGGTGATTGGGAATACCTGATTTAAAAAGAGAGATATACATAAGTATATGTATGTGAGTAGGAGAGATAGTCAGAGTGTATTATTAAACTGTGTGCAGATTGATAGGTGTGTAAAAGAGAGACTTTTGGATGTTAATTTGCTGAGAGGGGCTGCTGATGGAATGTCTGATTACTGTCTTGTGGAGGGGAAGGTGAAGATTTGTAGAGGTTTTCAAAAAAGAAGAGAGAATGTTGGTGGGAAGAGAGTGATAAGAGTAAGTGAGCTTGGAAAGGAGACTTGTGTGAGGAAGAACCAGGAGGTACTGAGTATAGAATGGCTAAAGCTGAGAGCAAATGAAGTGGGGAGTGGGTGAGGAATGGGATGTATTTAGGGAAGCAGTGATGGCATGTGCTTGAGAAAGGTGGGAGGTGGGCAGGTGAAGAAGTAAAGTTATTAGTGAAAGAGAAAAGAGAGGTATTTAGATGATACTTACAAGGAAGGAGTGCAAATGACCGGGAGGCGTATAAAAGAAAGTGGCAGGAGGTCAAAAGGAAGGGTTGAAAAGAGGGCAAATGAGAGTTGGGGTGAGAGTGTATCATTAAACTTTAGGCAAGTGCTTTGGAAGCAACTGAGTGATTGTGTCAGCAGTTTTGATGCATGAAACCAAGTATTAGTGATGTTTATTTGAATATGAAGGTAAGTAATGTTGCAGTTGAGGGTATAATTGGTGTGCAGAGAGTATCCAGTATTATAAATGGAAATGGGGAAGAGCATGTGGAGTTGTATGCTGAAAAATGACTGGTTATTGGGAATACCTGGTTTAAAAAGATAGATATACACAAGTATACATAATTGAGTAGGAGAGATGGTCAACAGGCATTTTTAGATTACATATGAATTGATAGGCCTGTAAAAGAGAGACTTTTGGATGTAAATGTGTTGAGAGGAGCAGCTGGTCTGATGTCTGATCACTGTCTTGTGGAGAGGAGGATGAAGGTTTGAACAGATTTTTGAAAAAGAGTAGACAGTGTTGGGAAGAAGAGAGTGGTGTGAGTGAGCAAGCTTGGAAAGGAGAGTTGTGTGAAGAAACATCAAGAGAGATTGAGTGTAGAATGGCTAAAGGTGAGAGCAAATGAAGTGAGGGGAGTGGGTAAGGAATAGCAGATATTTTGGGAAGCTTGATGGAATGTACAAGAGATGCATGTGACATATGAAAGATGGGAGGCGGGCAGATAAGAAAGGGCAGTGAGTAGTGGGATGAAGAATTAAAGTTGCTGGTGAAAGAGAAAAGAGAGGCATTTGGGTAGTACATACAAGGAAGGAGTGCAGATGATTGGGAGATGTATAAGAGAAAGTGGCAGGAGATCAAGACAAAGGTGCATGGGTTAAAAAAGAGGGCAAATGAAAGTTGGAGTGAGAGAGAGTATAATTAAACTTTAGGAAGGATTAAAGGATGTTTTCGAAGGAGATAAATGATGTGCAACGACAAGAGAAAAAATGGGAGCAGTGAAAAGGGACAAAAAGGGGAAGTGATAACAGGTAATGATTGAGTGGGGAGGAGATGGATGAGTATTGTAAAGGATTGTTAAATGTGTTTAATGATGGAGTGGCAGATGTAGGGTGTTTTGGTTGGGGTGGTATGCGAAGTGAGAGAGTCATGGAGAGTGGTTTGGTGAAGAGAGAGGAGTTGGTGAAAGCCATGCAGAAGATGAAATGTGGTAAGGTGATGGGAGTGGATATTATAGCAGTTGAATTTATTAAGGAAAGGGGTTACTGTGTTTCAGATTGGTTAATAAGGATATCCATTGTATGTATGGATTATGATGAAGTGCTGAGGATTGCCAGAATGCATGTATAGTGTCAATGTATAAAGGCAGAGGGTATAAAGGTGAGTGTTCAAACTACAGGGGCATAAGTTTGTTGAGTATACCTGGTAAATTGTATGGGAGTTTATTGATTGAGAGGGTGAAGGCATGCACAGAGGGTCAAATTGGGGAGGAGCAGTGTGGTTTCAGAAGTGATATAGGATGTGTGGATCAGGGGTTTGCTTTGAAGAATGCATGTAAAAAATACTTAGGAAAACAGATGGATTTGTATGTGGCATTTATGGATCTGGAGAAGACATAGGACAGAGTTGATAGAGATGCTTTGTGGAAGGTCTTAAGAATATCTAGAAGCAGTGAGAAGTTTAAGGTGTAAGGCATGATTTGAGTAGGAAGAGAGGAGAGTGAATGGTTCCCAGTGAAGGTTGGTCTGCAGCAGGGGTATGTGATGTAACCATGGTTGTTTAATTTGTTTATGGATGGAGAGGTGAGGGAGGTAAATGCAAGAGTCTTGGAGGGAAGGGCAAGGATACAGTCTGTTGGGGATGAGAGGACCCAGGAAGTGAGTCAGTTGCTATTTGCCAGTGATACAGCACTGTTGGCTGATTTGAGTGGGAAACTGCAAAAGTTGGTGACTGAGTTTGGAAGAGTGTGGGAAAGGAGAAAGTTGAGAGTAAATGTGAATAAAAGCAATGTTATTAGGTTTAGCAGAGTTGAGGGACAAGTGAGTTGTGATGTTAGTTTGAATGGAGAAAAATTAGAGGAAGTGAAGTGTTTTAGATATCTAGGAGTGGACTTGGCAGTGAATGAAACCATGGAAGCATAAGTGAGTCTTAGGATGAGGGAGGGGGCAAAGGCTCTGGGAGCAATGAAGAATGTATGGAAAGAGAGAACGTTATCTTGGATAGCAAAAATGGGTATGTTTGAAAGAATGGTAGATCCAACAATATTATATGGTTGCAAGGCATTGGCTATAGATATGGTTGTGCAGAGAAGGATGGGTGTGTTGGAAGTGAAATGTTTGAGGACAGTATGTTATGTGAGGTGGTTCAATCGAATAAGTAATGAAAGGGAAAGAGAGATGTGTGGTTATAAAAAGAGCGGAGTTGAGAGGACAGAAGAACTGTATGTTGAAATTTTTGGATATATGGGGAGAATGAGTGCGGAAAAGTTGACAAGGAGGATATATGTGTCAGAGGAATAGTGACGTGGAACAGTGTGGTATACTGGGGTCGATGTGCTATCACTGGACTGAACCAGGGCATGTGAAATGTCTTGGATAAACCATGGAAAGGTCTGTGGGGCCTGGATGTGGATAGGGAGCTGTGGTTTCAGTGCATTTCACATGACAGCTGGAGACCGAGTGTGAACGAATGTTGCCTTTTTTGTCTGTTTTCCTGGTGCCACCTTGCTGAGGCAGGGGGCAGCGATGATGTTTTCTGTGGGGTGGGGTAGTGCTGGGAATGGATGAAGGGAAGCAAGCATGAAGATTTTTTTTTTTTTTTTTTTTTTTGCTTTGTCGCTGTCTCCCGCGTTTGCGAGGTAGCGCAAGGAAACAAACGAAAGAAATGGCCCAACCCACCCCCATACACATGTATATACATACGTCCACACACGCAAATATACATACCTACACAGCTTTCCATGGTTTACCCCAGACGCTTCACATGCCCTGATTCAATCCACTGACAGCACGTCAACCCCGGTATACCACATCGCTCCAATTCACTCTATTCCTTGCCCTCCTTTCACCCTCCTGCATGTTCAGGCCCCGATCACACAAAATCTTTTTCACTCCAACTTTCTACCTCCAATTTGGTCTCCCTCTTCTCCTCGTTCCCTTCACCTCCGACACATATATCCTCTTGGTCAATCTTTCCTCACTCATTCTCTCCATGTGCCCAAACCATTTCAAAACACCCTCTTCTGCTCTCTCAACCACGCTCTTTTTATTTCCACACATCTCTCTTACCCTTACGTTACTTACTCGATCAAACCACCTCACACCACACATTGTCCTCAAACATCTCATTTCCAGCACATCCATCCTCCTGCACACAACTCTATCCATAGCCCACGCCTCGCAACCATACAACATTGTTGGAACCACTATTCCTTCAAACATACCCATTTTTGCTTTCTGAGATAATGTTCTCGACTTCCACACATTCTTCAAGGCTCCCAGAATTTTCGCCCCCTCCCCCACACTATGATCCACTTCCGCTTCCATGGTTCCATCCGCTGCCAGATCCACTCCCAGATATCTAAAACACTTCACTTCCTCCAGTTTTTCTCCATTCAAACTCACCTCCCAATTGACTTGACTCTCAACCCTACTGTACCTAATAACCTTGCTCTTATTCACATTTACTCTTAACTTTCTTCTTTCACACACTTTACCAAACTCAGTCACCAGCTTCTGCAGTTTCTCACATGAATCAGCCACCAGCGCTGTATCATCAGCGAACAACAACTGACTCACTTCCCAAGCTCTCTCATCCCCAACAGACTTCATACTTGCCCCTCTTTCCAAAACTCTTGCATTCACCTCCCTAACAACCCCATCCATAAACAAATTAAACAACCATGGAGACATCACACACCCCTGCCGCAAACCTACATTCACTGAGAACCAATCACTTTCCTCTCTTAGTACACGTACACATGCCTTACATCCTCGATAAAAACTTTTCACTGCTTCTAACAACTTGCCTCCCACACCATATATTCTTAATACCTTCCACAGAGCATCTCTATCAACTCTATCATATGCCTTCTCCAGATCCATAAATGCTACATACAAATCCATTTGCTTTTCTAAGTATTTCTCACATACATTCTTCAAAGCAAACACCTGATCCACACATCCTCTACCACTTCTGAAACCACACTGCTCTTCCCCAATCAGATGCTCTGTACATGCCTTCACCCTCTCAATCAATACCCTCCCATATAATTTACCAGGAATACTCAACAAACTTATACCTCTGTAATTTGAGCACTCACTCTTTTCCCCTTTGCCTTTGTACAATGGCACTATGCACGCATTCCGCCAATCCTCAGGCACCTCACCGTGAGTCATACATACATTAAATAACCTTACCAACCAGTCAACAATACAGTCACCCCCTTTTTTAATAAATTCCACTGCAATACCATCCAAACCTGCTGCCTTGCCGGCTTTCATCTTCCGCAAAGCTTTTACTACCTCTTCTCTGTTTACCAAATCATTTTCCCTAACCCTCTCACTTTGCACACCACCTCGACCAAAACACCCTATATCTGCCACTCTATCATCAAACACATTCAACAAACCTTCAAAATACTCACTCCATCTCCTTCTCACATCACCACTACTTGTTATCACCTCCCCATTTGCGCCCTTCACTGAAGTTCCCATTTGCTCCCTTGTCTTACGCACCTTATTTACCTCCTTCCAGAACATCTTTTTATTCTCCCTAAAATTTAATGATACTCTCTCACCCCAACTCTCATTTGCCCTTTTTTTCACCTCTTGCACCTTTCTCTTGACCTCCTGTCTCTTTCTTTTATACGTCTCCCACTCAATTGCATTTTTTCCCTGCAAAAATCGTCCAAATGCCTCTCTCTTCTCTTTCACTAATACTCTTACTTCTTCATCCCACCACTCACTAACCTTTCTAATCAACCCACCTCCCACTCTTCTCATGCCACAAGCATCTTTTGCGCAATCCATCACTGATTCCCTAAATACATCCCATTCCTCCCCCACTCCCCTTACTTCCATTGTTCTCACCTTTTTCCATTCTGTACTCAGTCTCTCCTGGTACTTCCTCACACAAGTCTCCTTCCCAAGCTCACTTACTCTCACCACCCTCTTCACCCCAACATTCACTCTTTTTTTCTGAAAACCCATACAAATCTTCACCTTAGCCTCCACAAGATAATGATCAGACATCCCTCCCGTTGCACCTCTCAGCACATTAACATCCAAAAGTCTCTCTTTCGCGTGCCTGTCAATTAACACGTAATCCAATAACGCTCTCTGGCCATCTCTCCTACTTACATAAGTATACTTATGTATATCTCACTTTTTAAACCAGGTATTCCCAATCATCAGTCCTTTTTCAGCACATAAATCTACAAGCTCTTCACCATTTCCATTTACAACACTGAACACCCCATGTATACCAATTATTCCCTCAACTGCCACATTACTCACCTTTGCATTCAAATCACCCATCACTATAACCCGGTCTCATGCATCAAAACCACTAACACACTCATTCAGCTGCTCCCAAAACACTTGCCTCTCATGATCTTTCTTCTCATGCCAAGGTGCATATGCACCAATAATCACCCATCTCTCTCCATCAACTTTCAGTTTTACCCATATTAATCGAGAATTTACTTTCTTACATTCTATCACATACTCCCACAATTCCTGTTTCAGGAGTACTGCTACTCCTTCCCTTGCTCTTGTCCTCTCACTAACCCCTGACTTTACTCCCAAGACATTCCCAAACCACTCTTCCCCTTCACCCTTGAGCTTCGTTTCACTCAGAGCCAAAACATCCAGGTTCCTTTCCTCAAACATACTACCTATCTCTCCTTTTTTCATATCTTGGTTACATCCACACACATTTAAGCACCCCAATCTGAGCCTTCGAAGAGGATGAGCACTCCCCGCGTGACTCCTTCTTCTGTTTCCCATTTTAGAAAGTTAAAAAACATACAAGGAGGGGAGGATTTCTGGCCCCCCGCTCCTGTCCCCTCTAGTCGCTTTCTACGACACGCGAGGAATGCGTGGGAAGTATTCTTTCACCCCTATCCCGAGGGATAATATACATATATATATACACATACACACACATACACACACACATATATGTGTATATATGTATCTGTCTGTGTATGTATATGTTGATATGTATATGTACATATATGTGCATATGTATTTATTTATATATTTTGCTTTGTCGCTGTCTCCCACGTTAGCAAGGTAGCGCAAGGAAACAGACGAAAGAATGGCCCAACCCACCCACATACACATGTGTATACTTACACATCCACACACGCAAATATACATACCTATACATCTCAACGTATATATATATATATATACACACACAGACATATACATATATACACATGTACATAATTCATACTGTCTACCTTTATTCATTCCCATCGCCACCCCGCCACACATGAAATAATAACCCCCTCCCCCCTCATGTGCGTGAGGTAGCGCTAGGAAAAGACAACAAAGGCCCCATTCGTTCCCACTCAGTCTCTAGCTGTCATGTAATAATGCACCGAAACCACAGCTCCCTTTCCACATCCAGGCCCCACAGAGCTTTCCATGATTTACCCCAGACACTTCACATGCCCTGGTTCAATCCATTGACAGCACGTCGACCCCGGTATACTGCATCGTTCCAATTCACTCTATTCCTTGCACGCCTTTCACCCTCCTGTATATTCAGGCCCCGATCACTCAAAATCTTTTTCACTCCATCTTTCCACCTCCAATTTGGTCTCCCACTTCTCCTCGTTCCCTCCACCTCTGACACATATATCCTCTTGGTCAATCTTTCCTCACTCATTCTCTCCATGTGACCAGACCATTTCAAAACACCCTCTTCTGCTCTCACAACCACACTCTTCTTATTACCACACGTCTCTCTTACCCTATTATTACTTACTCGGTCAAACCACCTCACACCACATATTGTCCTCAAACATCTCATTTCCAGCACATCCACCCTCCTGCGCACAATCTGTCTATAGCCCATGCCTCGCAACCATATAACATTGTTGGAACCACTATTCCTTCAAGCGTTCTCATTTTGCTTTCTGATATAATGTTCTCGACTTCCACACATTCTTCAATGCTCCCAAAACTTTCGCCTCCTCCCCCAGCCTTTGATTCACTTCCACTTCCATGGTTCCATCCGCTGCCAAATCCTCTCCCAGATATCTAAAACACTTCACTTCCTCCAGTTTTTCTCCATTCAAACTTACCTCCCAATTGACTTGTCTTTCAACCCTGCTGTATGTAATAACCTTGGTCTTATTCACATTTACTCTCAGCTTTCTTCTTTCACACACTTAACCAAACTCAGTCACCAGCTTCTGCAGTTTCTCATCCAAATCAGCCACCAGCGCTGTATCATCAGCGAACAACAACTGACTCACTTCCCAAGCTCTCCCATCCACAACAGACAGCATACTTGTCCCTCTTTCCAAAACTTTTGCATTCACCTCTGCATTCACCTCCCTAACAACCCCATCCATAAACAAATTAAACAACCATGGAGACATCACACACCCCTGCCGCAAACCTACATTCACTGAGAACCAATCACTTTCCTCTCTTCCTACACATACACATGCCTTACATCCTCGATAAAAACTTTTCACTGCTCCTAACAGCTTGCCTCCCACGTCATATATTCTTAATACCTTGCACAGAGCATCTCTATCAACTCTATCATATAACTTCTCCAGATCCATAAATGCCACATACAAATCCATTTGCTTTTCTAAGTATTTCTCACATACATTCTTCAAAGCAAACACAAATATGTGCATGTATGGGCATATATGTATATATGTGTGTATATGAGTGGATGGGTCTCTCTTTGTCTGTTTTCTGGCACTACCTTACTGGAGCAGGAAACAGCAATCAAGTATAATGAAATAAAATAACACTGAAACCACAGCTCCCTAGCTGCACCCAGGCTCCACAGACCTTTCCATGGTTTACCCCAGATGCTTTACATGCCTTGGTTCAGTCCATTGACAGCACGTCGACCCCAGTATATCACATAGTTTCAATTCTCTCTATTCCTTGCACACCTCTCACCCTCCTGTATATTCAGGCCCCATTCGCTCAAAATCTTTTTCACTCCATCCTTCCAGTAGCATTAATGAGATGGCTTTGATTGGAGCTTCTTTTGTCTGTACCATCTCGGCCACCATAAGGAAAGGAAAGATGAATTTGTTATCTACCTACAGGTTGTACCTGTCTAATCTGGCACTCTGGGGTCTAGCCATTAGTTATTAGTTTGTGGAACTGCCACCAGGGCGGTGCTGTTAGCAGTGATAAGGTGCCAAAATTTATTTACACTGCAGTCAAGCTAATTAACAGTCCTGTTGATATCTTATATTCATCTGTATTTTAGTCCTTCAGGATATCATCCAAATGACCAAGAGTTGCAAAAGGTGGTGCTAGTACTTATGAGCATAAGCATAAATCATTATCTAGATTGAAGAGGTAGAGTTACTGAAAAAATTAGATAAACAAACTTCTTTAAAGACTTTTTGTATGACTAGGGGTCAATATCTGTTTTTTAGCATATTCTGTGGTGCGGCAATGGCCAGATCCCATGATTTCCGTATTAGAGAGGTACAACCTGTATTTGTAAACCTGGGGGATAAGATACATGAAGAGTAAGAAAAATGAAATGATTAACTATTGAGAAGTTAGTAGTTTTATTAGATATGGGAAGATATTTGATGCAAGTATTTAAAAAGTTTGTATATATTATTTCTTTTTTATTTTATGCCAAAAGAATTAACAAATGAATTTTTCACATGTCTTTAGAAAAGTTTTATCAGACTTCTATTTTTTTTTTTTTTTTTTTTTTTTTTTTTTGCAGCACTCTAAAGCACAATGGAATCTCAATAACTCAGACTCATGGTTTGAACTTCCAAGTAATTCTCACTTTGGTTGATAAAGTTCAAAGCACAGTACTTGTTACTGTAGACAGTATTCTTTACAATAGGCTGATCGTAAATAATGTAAATGCTCTTTAGCTGTGTTTTTATTATTCCATAACCTTGATATACAGAACTGATATTGTTTTTGAATTAGAATTGAAATTTTCAAAACTTGAATTACCTACTCATTTTCTTGAGTGAAAACTGATTTTTCTTATGATTTGATTATACATATATATTAAGAATATATGGTGTGGGAAGCAAGTTGTTAGAAGCAGTGAAAAGTTTTTATCGAGGATGTAAGGCATGTGTACGTGTAGGAAGAGAGGAAAGTGATTGGTTCTCAGTGAATGTAGGTTTGCGGCAGGGGTGTGTGATGTCTCCACGGTTGTTTAATTTGTTTATGGATGGGGTTGTTAGGGAGGTGAATGCAAGAGTTTTGGAAAGAGGGGCAAGTATGAAGGATGTTATGGATGAGAGAGCTTGGGAAGTGAGTCAGTTGTTGTTCGCTGATGATACAGCGCTGGTGGCTGATTCATGTGAGAAACTGCAGAAGCTGGTGACTGAGTTTGGTAAAGTGTGTTAAAGAAGAAAGTTAAGAGTAAATGTGAATAAGAGCAAGGTTCTTAGGTACAGTAGGGTTGAGGGTCAAGTCAATTGGAAGGTAAGTTTGAATGGAGAAAAACTGGAGGAAGTAAAGTGTTTTAGATATCTGGGAGTGGATCTGGCAGCGGATGGAACCATGGAAGTGGAAGTGAATCATAGGGTGGGGGAGGGGGCGAAAATCCTGGGAGCCTTGAAGAATGTGTGGAAGTCGAGAACATTATCTCGGAAAGCAAAAATGGGTATGTTTGAAGGAATAGTGCTTCCAACAATGTTGTATGGTTGCAAGGCGTGGGCTATGGATAGAGTTGTGCGCAGGAGGGTAGATGTGCTGGAAATGAGATGTTTGAGGACAATGTGTGGTGTGAGGTGGTTTGATCAAGTAAGTAATGTAAGGGTAAGAGAGATGTGTGGAAATAAAAAGAGCGTGGTTGAGAGAGCAGAAGAGGGTGTTTTGAAATGGTTTGGGCACATAGAGAGAATGAGTGAGGAAAGATTGACCAAGAGGATATATGTGTCGGAGGTGGAGGGAACGAGGAGAAGTGGGAGACCAAATTGGAGGTGGATAGATGGAGTGAAAAAGATTTTGTGTGATCAGGGCCTGAACATGCAGGAGGGTGAAAGGAGGGCAAGGAATAGAGTGAATTGGATCGATGTGGTATACCGGGGTTGACGTTCTGTCAGTGGATTGAATCAGGGCATGTGAAGCATCTGGGGTAAACCATGGAAAGTTGTGTGGGGCCTGGATGTGGAAAGGGAGCTGTGGTTTCGGGCATTATTGCGTGGCAGCTAGAGACTGAGTGTGAACGAATGAGGCCTTTGTTGTCTTTTCCTAGTGCTACCTCGCACACATGAGGGGGGAGGGGGATGTTATTCCATGTGTGGCGAGGTGGCGATGGGAGTGAATGGGGGCAGACAGTGTGAATTGTGTGCATGGGTATGTATGTATGTGTCTGTGTATGTATATATGTGTGTACATTGAGATGTATAGGTATGTATATTTGCGTGTGTATACATTGTGTATGGGGGTGGGTTGGGCCATTTCTTTCGTCTGTTTCCTTGCGCTACCTCGCAAACGCAGGAGACAGCGACAAAGCAAAATAAATAAATAATAAATCTGAAATCTCAGTCCCTTGGGTTAAGAGAGAAAGTATACTGCCCACCAGTTCCTTGCTGATCATAGAGGGGTGGGATTGGGTGGCTAGAAATCCTCCCATGAATTACTTTCCCCCCCAGAGAGGAACAGAACAATGAGTCAAGTAAGGATGTTCCCTCAAAGACTCAGTCCTCTGTTCCTGAAGGTTCTTTGCACACAGAGGAAATGACAAGAATGTATGGAGAAAATGAAATCTGTATGTTATATCTACATGAACATTTTATGTTCCATTACTTCAGTTGTTTTTATATTTCTGTGCAGTAATCTTTTTTTATGTTTCAAACTTTCAGCATTATGTTGAAAAAAAGGTGATAGTTTTTCAGTGAAACTTTGAAATGTCATATCACATTGGTATTATTTAGTGATTTGAACTGTATTATAATTTAACATGGTCCGCACCCCTAGTTAGTGTGAATGATTGGCATCCCAATATTTGTTGTTGTCCAGTAACAATCACCTATTGGTTTTTTACTACCTTTCCTTCTCAGACGTAGGTTATGTTAAATGCCAAAGCATAATTAGTGACTGATTAGGTTGATTTTGGAAAAGATGCACAATGTAATTTGCTGTGCTCAAAGCCCATAGTAGCAGAGAAGTTTGAAATAATGGTAGATCTTTCAAACTAGTTTACTCACTCTTCAGTAACAATTTCATTAGGATCAGGAGCTATAACCTGTGGAGTCTCACAGATGTAGTGCATAGTAGTGGTACAAAACCTATGGCTCCAGCAATAACCAAGGCTGGGTGCCAAGTACACACAGTGCCACCAAGATGATCTAGGGAACCAGGGTGTAATGAAGCCGTTGTATGGCATCACTTCAGCCGAGGAACCCCATGTCCACTGCCTTGTAGACCAGTTGTAGATTCCTCCTACCCATCTGTTCAGGGAAGCTATGTTGGTAAGAAAGATATACTGTTAGATTTAGGAAATTCAGATGTAATTTGGTAGAATTAAGATGAAATCCAGCATTAAATTCAGCATAACATTTGTTATACTATTTTCTATGCAGTATATGAGTGCAGCTGAGTGAGTGTGTTAGCAGCTTTGATGCATGAGACCAGGGTATAGTGATGGGTGATTTGAATGCGAAGGTGAGTAATGTGGCAGTTGAGGGTATAATTGGTGTACATGGGGTGTCAGTGTTGTAATTGGAAGTGGTGAAGAACTTGTGGATTTGTGTGCTGAAAAAGGACTGGTGATTGGGAATACCTGGTTTAAAAAGAGAGATATACATAAGTATCTCGGAGAGCAAAAATGGGTATGTTTCAAGGAATAGTGGTTCATCAATGTTATATGGTTGCGAGGCATGGGCGACAGATAGAGTTGTGCGGAGGAGGGCGGATGTGTTGGAAATGAGATGTTTGAGGACAATATGTGGTGTGAGGGGGTTTGATTGAGTAAGTGATGTAATGGTAAGAAAGATATGTGGTAAAAAGAAGAGTGTGGTTGAGAGAGCAGAAGAGGATGTATTGAAATGGTTTGGTCACATGTAGAGAATGAGTAAGGAAAGATTGACAAAGAGGATATATGTGTCAGAGGTGGAGGGAACGAGGAGAAGTGGGAGACCAAATTGGAGGTGGGAGGATGGAGTGAAAAAGATTTTGAGTGATCAGGGCCTGAACATAGAGGAAGGTGAAAGGCGTGCAAGGAATAGAGTGAATTGGAACAATGTGGTATACCGGGGTCAACATGCTGTCATTGGATTAAACCAGGGCATGTGAAGTGTCTAGGGTAAACCTTGGACAGTTGTGTGGGGCCTGGATGTGGAAAGAGAGCTGTGGTTTCGGTGACTGAGTGTGAATGAATGTGGTCTTTGTTGTCTTTTCCTAGCACTACCATGCACGCACGCGGGGGAATGGGGGTGCCATTTCATGAGTGGTGGGGTGGCAACGGGAATGGATGAAGGCAGCAAGTATGAATATGTACAAGTTTATGTATATATATATGTCTGTCTATAAGTATACGTATGTAAGTAGGAGAGATGGCCAGAGAGCTTTATTGGATTACGTATTAATTGATAGGCGCACGAAAGAGAGACTTTTGGATGTTAAATGTGCTGAGAGGTGCAACTGGAGGGATGTCTGATCATTATCTTGTGGAGGCGAAGGTGAAGATTTGTAGAGGTTTTCAGAAAAGAAGAGCGAATGTTGGGGTGAAGAGAGTGGTGAGAGTAAGTGAGCTTGGGAAGGAGACTTGTGTGAGGAAGTACCAGGAGAGACTGAGTACAAAAGGGAAAAGGTGAGAACAAAGGATGTAAGGGGAGTGGGGGAGGAATGGGATGTATTTAGGGAAGCAGTGATGGCTTGTGTAAAAGATGCTTGTGGCGTGAGAAGAGTGGGAGATGGGCAGATTAGAAAGGGTAGTGAGTGGTGGGATGAAGAAGTAAGATTATTAGTGAAAGAGAAGAGAGAGGCATTTGGACAATTTTTGCAGGGAAATAATGCAAATGAGTGGGAGATGTATAAAAGAAAGAGGCAGGAGGTCGAGAGAAAGGTGCAAGAGGTGAAAAAGAGGGCAAATGAGAGTTGGGGTGAGAGAGTATCATTAAATTTTAGGGAGAATAAAAAGATGTTTTGGAAGGAGGTAAATAAAGTGAGTAGGACAAGGGAACAAATGTGAACTTCAGTGAAGGGGGCTAATGGGGAGGTGATAACAAGTAGTGGTGATGTGAGAAGGAGATGGAGTGAGTATTTTGAAGGTCTGTTGAATGTGTGTGATGATAGAGTGGCAGATATAGGGTGTTTTGGTCGAGGTGGTGCGTAAAGTGAGAGGGCTAGGGAGGATGATTTGGTAAAGAGAGAAGATGTAGTAAAAGCTTTGCGGAAGATGAAAGTCGACAAGGCAGCGGGTTTGGATGGTATTGCAGTGGAATTTAGTAAAAATGGGGGTGATTGTGAAGTTGACTGGTTGGTAAGGTTACTTCATGTATGTATGACTCATGGTGAGATGCCTGAGGATTGGTGGAATGCTTGCATAGTGCCATTGTACAAAGGCAAAGGGGATAAAAGTGAGTGCTCAAATTACAGAGGGTGTTTTTTTTTTTTTTTTTTTTCTTTTTGCCGCTGTCTCCCGCGTTTGCGAGGTCGCGCAAGGAAACAGACAAAAGAAATGGCCCAACCCACCCCCATACACATGTATATACATACACATCCACACACGCAAATATACATACCTATACATCTCAATGTACACATATATATATACACACAGACACATACATATATACCCATGCACGCAATTCACACTGTCTGCCTTTATTCATTCCCATCGCCACCTCGCCACACATGGAATACCATCCCCCTCCCCCCTCATGTGGGCGAGGTAGCGCTAGGAAAAGACAACAAAGGCCCCATTCGTTCACACTCAGTCTCTAGCTGTCATACGATAATGCCTGAAACCACAGCTCCCTTTCCACATCCAAGCCCCACACAACTTTCCATGGTTTACCCCAGACGCTTCACATGCCCTGATTCAATCCACTGACAGCACGTCAACCCCGGTATACCACATCGATCCAATTCACTCTATTCCTTGCCCTCCTTTCACCCTCCTGCATGTTCAGGCCCCGATCACTCAAAATCTTTTTCACTCCATCTTTCCACCTCCAATTTGGTCTCCCACTTCTCCTCGTTCCCTCCACCTCCGACACATATATCCTCTTGGTCAATCTTTCCTCACTCATTCTCTCCATGTGCCCAACCCATTTCAAAACACCCTCTTCTGCTCTCTCAACCACACTCTTTTTATTTCCACACATCTCTCTTACCCTTACATTACTTACTCGATCAAACCACCTCACACCACACATTGTCCTCAAACATCTCATTTCCAGCACATCCACCCTCCTGCGCAAAACTCTATCCATAGCCCACGCCTCGCAACCATACAACATTGTTGGAACCACTATTCCTTCAAACATACTCATTTTTGCTTTCCGAGATAATGTTCTCGACTTCCACACATTCTTCAAGGCTCCCAGGATTTTCGCCCCCTCCCCCACCATATGATTCACTTCCGCTTCCATGGTTCCATCCGCTGCCAGATCCACTCCCAGATATCTAAAACACTTTACTTCCTCCAGTTTTTCTCCATTCAAACTTACCTCCCAATTGACTTGACCCTCAACCCTACTGTACCTAATAACCTTGCTCTTATTCACATTTACTCTTAACTTTCTTCTTTCACACACTTTACCAAACTCAGTCACCAGCTTCTGCAGTTTCTCACATGAATCAGCCACCAGCGCTGTATCATCAGCGAACAACAACTGACTCACTTCCCAAGCTCTCTCATCCACAACAGACTGCATACTTGCCCCTCTTTCCAAAACTCTTGCATTCACCTCCCTAACAACCCCATCCATAAACAAATTAAACAACCATGGAGACATCACACACCCCTGCCGCAAACCTACATTCACTGAGAACCAATCACTTTCCTCTCTTCCTACACGTACACATGCCTTACATCCTCGATAAAAACTTTTCACTGCTTCTAACAACTTGCCTCCCACACCATATATTCTTAATACCTTCCACAGAGCATCTCTATCAACTCTATCATATGCCTTCTCCAGATCCATAAATGCTACATACAAATCCATTTGCTTTTCTAAGTATTTCTCACATACATTTTTCAAAGCAAACACCTGATCCACACATCCTTTACCACTTCTGAAACCACACTGCTCTTCCCCAATCTGATGCTCTGTACATGCCTTCACCCTCTCAATCAATACCCTCCCATAGAATTTACCAGGAATACTCAACAAACTTATACCTCTGTAATTTGAGCACTCACTCTTATCCCCTTTGCCTTTGTACAGTGGCACTATGCACGCATTCCGCCAATCCTCAGGCACCTCACCATGAGTCATACATACATTAAATAACCTTACCAACCAGTCAACAATACAGTCACTCCCTTTTTTAATAAATTCCACTGTAATACCATCCAAACCTGCTGCCTTGCCGGCTTTCATCTTCCGCCAAGCTTTTACTACCTCTTCTCTGTTTACCAAATCATTTTCCCTAACCCTCTCACTTTGCACACCACCTCGACCAAGACACCCTATATCTGCCACTCTATCATCAAACACATTCAACAAACCTTCAAAATACTCACTCCATCTTCTCACATCACCACTACTTGTTATCACCTCCCCATTAGCGCCCTTCACTGAAGTTCCCATTTGCTCCCTTGTCATACGCACTTTATTTACCTCCTTCCAAAACATCTTTTTATTCTCCCTAAAATTTAATGATACTCTCTCCCCCCAACTCTCATTTGCCCTCTTTTTCACCTCTTGCACCTTTCTCTTGACCTCCTGTCTCTTTCTTTTATACATCTCCCACTCAGTTGCATTTTTTCCCTGCAAAAATCGTCCAAATGCCTCTCTCTTCTCTTTCACTAATAATCTTACTTCTTCATCCCACCACTCACTACCCTTTCTAATCAACCCACCTCCCACGCTTCTCATGCCACAAGCAACTTTTGCGCAATCCATCACTGATTCCCTAAATACATCCCATTCCTCCCCCACTCCCCTTACTTCCATTGTTCTCACCTTTTTCCATTCTGTACTCAGTCTCTCCTGGTGCTTCCTCACACAAGTCTCCTTCCCAAGCTCACTTACTCTCACCACCCTCTTCACCCCAACATTCACTCCTCTTTTCTGAAAACCCATACAAATCTTCACCTTAGCCTCCACAAGATAATGATCAGACATCCCTCCCGTTGCACCTCTCAGCACATTAACATCCAAAAGTCTCTCTTTCGCGCGCCTGTCAATTAACACGTAATCCAATAACACTCTCTGGCCATCTCTCCTACTTACATACGTATACTTATGTATATCTCGCTTTTTAAACCAGGTATTCCCAATCACTAGTCCTTTTTCAGCACATAAATCTACAAGCTCTTCACCATTTCCATTTACAACACTGAACACCCCATGTATACCAATTATTCCCTCAACTGCCACATTACTCACCTTTGCATTCAAATCACCTATCACTATAACCCGGTCTCGTGCATCAAAACCACTAACACACTCATTCAACTGCTCCCAAAACACTTGCCTCTCATGATCTTTCCTTTCCTTCCCAGGTGCATATGCACCAATAATCACCCTTCTCTCTCCATCAACTTTCAGTTTTACCCATATTAATCGAGAATTTACTTTCTTACATTCTATCACATACTCCCACAACTCCTGTTTCAGGAGTACTGCTACTCCTTCCCTTGCTCTTGTCCTCTCACTAACCCCTGACTTTACTCCCAAGACATTCCCAAACCACTCTTCCCCTGTACCCTTGAGCTTCGTTTCACTCAGAGCCAAAACACCCAGGTTCCTTTCCTCAAACATACTACCTATCTCTCCTTTTTTCACATCTTGGTTACAACCACACCCATTTAGACAACCCAATCTGAGCACTCCCCACGTGACTCCTTCTTTTTCCCATTTTTTTTAGAAAGTTAAAAATACAAGGAGGGGAGGATTTCTGGCCCCCCGCTCCCGTCCCCTCTAGTCGCCTTCTACGACACAGAGGTATAAGTATTTATTTATTTATTTATTTTATTTATTTATTTTGCTTTGTCGCTGTCTCCCGCGTTAGCGAGGTAGCGCAAGCAAACAGACGAAAGAATGGCCCAACCCGCCCAACTACACATGTATATACATACACGTCCACACATGCAAATATACATACCTATACATCTCAATGTACACATATATATACACACACAGACATATACATATATACACATGTACATACTTCATACTGTCTGCCTTTATTTGTTCCCATCGCCACCCCGCCACACATGGAATAACAACCCCCTCCCCCCTCATGTGTGCGAGGTAGCGCTAGGAAAAGACACCAAAGGCCCCATTCGTTCACACTCAGTCTCTAGCTGTCATGTAATAATGCACCGAAACCACAGCTCCCTTTCCACATCCAGGCCCCACACAACTTTCCATGGTTTACGCCAGACGCTTCACATGCCCTGGTTCAATCCATTGACAGCACGTCGACCCCGGTATACCACATCGATCCAATTCACTCTATTCCTTGCACGCCTTTCACCCTCCTGCATGTTCAGGCCCCGATCACTCAAAATCTCTTTCACTCCATCCTTCCACCTCCAATTTGGTCTCCCACTTCTCCTCGATCCCTCCACCTCTGACACATATATCCTCTTGGTCAATCTTTCCTCACTCATTCTCTCCATGTGACCAAACCATTTCAAAACACCCTCTTCTGCTCTCTCAACCACACTCTTTTTATTTCCACACATCTCTCTTACCCTTACATTACTTACTCAATCAAACCACCTCACACCACATATTGTCCTCAGACATCTCATTTCCAGCACATCCACCCTCCTGCGCACAACTCTATCCATAGCCCACGCCTCGCAACCATACAACATTGTTGGAACCACTATTCCTTCAAGCATACCCATTTTTGCTTTCCGAGATAATATTCTCGACTTCCAAACATTCTTCAAGGCTCCAAGAATTTTCGCCCCCTCCCCCACCCTATGACTCACTTCCGCTTCCATGGTTCCATCCGCTGCCAGATCCACTCCCAGATATCTAAAACACTTTACTTCCTCCAGTTTTTCTCCATTCAAACTTACCTCCCAATTGACTTGACCCTCAACCCTACTGTACCTAATAACCTTGCTCTTATTCACATTTACTCTTAACTTTCTTCTTTCACACACTTTACCAAACTCAGTCACCAGCTTCTGCAGTTTTTCTTATGAATCAGCCACCAGCGCTGTATCATTAGTGAACAACAACTGACTCACTTCCCAAGCTCTCTCATCCACAACAGACTGCATACTTGCCCCCCTTTCCAAAACTCTTGCATTCACCTCCCTAACAACCCCATCCATAAACAAATTAAACAACCATGGAGACATCACACACCCCTGCCGCAAACCTACATTCACTGAGAACCAATCACTTTCCTCTCATCCTACACGTACACATGCCTTACATCCTCGATAAAAACTTTTCACTGCTTCTAACAACTTGCCTCCCACACCATATATTCTTAAAACCTTCCACAGAGCATCTCTATCAACTCTATCATATGCCTTCTCCAGATCCATAAATGCTACATACAAATCCATTTGTTTTTCTAAGTATTTCTCACATACATTCTTCAAAGCAAGCACCTAATCCACACATCCTCTACCACTTCTGAAACCACACTGCTCTTCCCGAATCTGATGCTCTGTACATGCCTTCACCCTCTCAATCAATACCCTCCCATATAATTTAACAGGAATACTTAGCAAACTTGTACCTCTGTAATCTGAGCACTCACTCTTATCCCCTTTGCCTTTGTACAATGGCACTATGCAAGCATTCCACCAATCCTCAGGCACCTCACCATGAATCATACTTACATTAGATAACCTTACCAACCAGTCAACAATACAGTCACTCCCTTTTTTAATAAATTCCACTGCAATACCATCCAAACCTGCTGCCTTGCCGGCTTTCATCTTTCGTAAAGCTTTTACTACAGTTTCTCTATTTACCAAATCTTTTTCCCTAACCCTCTCACTTTGCACACCACCTCGACCAAAACACCCTATATCTGCCACTCTATCATCAAACACATTCAACAAACCTTCAAAATACTCACTTCATCTCCTTCTCACATCACCACTACTTGTTATCACCTCCCCATTAGCCCCCTTCACTGAAGTTCCCATTTGCTCCCGTGTCTTATGCACTCTATTTACCTCCTTCCAAAACATCTTTTTATTCTCCCTAAAATTTAATGATACTCTCTCACCCCAACTCTCATTTGCCCTCTTTTTCACTTCTTGCACCTTTCTCTTAACCTCCTGCCTCTTTCTTTTATACCTCTCCCACTCATTTGCATTTTTCCCTGCAAAAATCGTCCAAATGCCTCTCTCTTCTCTTTCACTAATAATCTCACTCCTTCATCCCACCACTCACTCCCTTTTCTAATCAACCCACCTCCCACACTTCTCATGCTACAAGCATCTTTTGCGCAAGCCATCACTGCTTCCCTAAATACATCCCATTCCTCCCTCACTCCCCTTACCTCCTTTGTTCTCACCTTTTTCCATTCTGTACTCAGTCTCTCCTGGTACTTCCTCACACAAGTCTCCTTCCCAAGCTCACTTACTCTCATGACTCTCTTCACCCCAACATTCTCTCTTCTTTTCTGAAAACCCATACAAATCTTCACCTTCGCCTCCACAAGATAATGATCAGACATCCCTCCAGTTGCACCTCTCAGCACATTAACATCCAAAAGTCTCTCTTTCGTGTGTCTATCAATTAACACGTAATCCAGTAACGCTCTCTGGCCATCTCTCCTACTTACATACGTATCCTTATGTATATCTCGCTTTTTAAACCAGGTATTCCCAATCACCAGTCCTTTTTCAGCACATAAATCTACAAGCTCTTCACCATTTCCATTTACAACACTAAACACTCCATGTATACCAATTATTCCCTCAACTGCCACGTTACTCACCTTTGCATTCAAATTACCCATCACTATAACCCAGTCTTGTGCATCAAAACCACTAACACACTCATTCAGCTGCTCCCAAAACACTTGCCTCTCATGATCTTTCTTCTCATGCCCAGGTGCATATGCACCAATAATCGCCCATCTCTCTCCATCCACTTTCAGTTTTACCCATATCAATCTAGAGTTTACTTTCTTACACTCTATCACATACTCCCACAACTCCTGATTCAGGAGTAGTGCTACTCCATCCCTTGCTCTTGTCCTCTCACTAACCCCTGACTTTACTCCCAAGACATTCCCAAACCACTCTTCCCCTTTACCCTTGAGCTTCGTTTCACTCAGAGCCAAAACATCCAGGTTCCTTTCCTCAAACATACTACCTATAAGTATTCCTGGTAAATTATATGGGAGGGTATTGATTGAGAGGGTGAAGGCATGTACAGAGCATCAGAATGGGGAAGAGCAGTGTGGTTTCAGAAGTGGTAGAGGATGTGTGGATCAGGTGTTTGCTTTGAAAAAAATATGTGAGAAATTCTTAGAAAAGCAAATGGATTTGTATGTATGTGCATTATAGACCGGATGTGAACAAATGTGGCCCTTGTCTTTTCTTAGCACTACCTCGGGCACATGTTGGGGGAGGGGGTTGTCATTTCATGTGTGGCGGGGTGGCGACAGGAATGAATAAGGGCAGACAGTATGAATTATGTACATGTGTATATATGTATATGTCTGTGTGTGTATATATATGTATATGTTGAGATGTATAGGTATGTATATGTGCTCTGTGTGGACGTGTATGTATATACATGTGTATGTGGGTGGGTTGGGCCATTCTTTCGTCTGTTTCCTTGCACTACCTCATTAATGCGGGAGACATCGATAAAGTATAATAAATGAAATACATTTATGGATCTGGAGAAGGCATATGATAGAGTTGATAGAGATGCTCTGTGGAAGTTATTAAGAATATATGGTGCGGGAGGCAAGTTCTTAGAAGCAGTGAAAAGTTTTTATCGAGGATGCAAGGCATGTGTATGAGTAGGAAGAGAGGAAAGTGACTGGTTCTTAGTGAACGTCAGTTTGCGGCAGGGGTGCGTGATGTCTCCATGGTTGTTTAATTTGTTTATGGATGGGGTTGTTAGGGAGGTGAATGTAAGAGTTTTGGAGAGAGGGGCAAGTATGCAGTCTGTTATGGATGAGAGAGCTTGGGAAGTGAGTCAGTTGTTGTTCGCTGATGATACAGTGCTGGTGGCTGATTCGGGTGAGAAACTGCAGAGGTTGGTGACCGAATTTGGTAAAATGTGTAAAAGAAGAAAGCTGAGAGTAAATGTGAATAGGAGCAAGGTTATTAGGTACAGTAGGGTTGAGGGACAAATCAGTTGGGAGGTACGTTTGAATGGAGAAAAACTGGAGGAAGTGAAGTGTTTTAGATATCTGGGAGTGGATTTGGCAGCGGATGGAACCATAGAAGCAGAAGTGACGGGGAAGGGGGCGAAAGTTGTGGGAGCATTGAAAAATGTGTGGAAGGCGAGAACATTATCTCTGAAAGCAAAAATAGGTATGTTTGAAGGAATAGTGGTTCCGACAATGTTATATGGTTGTGAGGTTTGGGCTATAGATAGAGTTGTGCGGAGGAGGGTGGATGTGCTGGAAATGAGATGTTTGAGGACAATATGTGGTGTGAGGTGGTTTGATCGAGTAAAAAATGAAAGGGTAAGAGAGATGTGTGGTAATAAAAAGAGTGTGGTTGAGAGAGTATGAGAGGGTGTTTTGAAATGGTTTGGTCACTTGGAGAGAATGAGTGAGGAAAGATTGACCAAGAGGATATATGTGTCAGAGGTGGAGGGAACGAGGAGAAGTGGGAGACCATATTGGAGGTGGAAAGATGGATTGAAAAAGATTTTGAGTGATTGGGGCCTGAACATGCAGGAGGGTGAAAGGCGTGCAAGGAATAGAGTGAATTGAAACAATGTGGTATACCAGGGTCGACGTGCTGTCAATGGATTGAACCAGGGCATGTGAAGCATCTGGGGTAAACCATGGAAAGTTTTGTGGGGCCTGGATGTGGAAAGGCAGCTTTGGCAGCTCTCTCAACCACACTCTTTTTATTACCACACATCTCTCTAACCCTATTATTACTTACTCGATCAAACCACCTCACACCACATATTGTCCTCAAAACCTCTCACTTTGCACAACACCTTGAGCAAAACACCCTATATCTGCCACTCTGTCATCAAACACATTTAAGAAACCTTCAAAATACTCACTCCATCTCCCTCTCACATCACCACTACTTGTTATCACCTCCCCATTAGCCCCTTCTCTGAAGTTCCCATTTGTTCCCTTGTCTTATGCACTTTATTTACCTCCTTCCAAAACATCTTTTTATTCTCCCTAAAATTTAATGATACTCTCTCACCCCAACTCTCATTTGCCCTCTTTTTCACCTCTTGCACCTTTCTCTTGACCTCCTGCCTCTTTCTTTTATACATCTCCCACTCATTTGCATTATTTCCCTGCAAAAATTGTCCAAATGCCTCTCTCTTCTCTTTCAATGATACTCTTACTTCTTCATCCCACCACTCACTACCCTTTCTAATCTGCCCACCTCCCACGCTTCTCATGCCACAAGCATGTTTTGTGCAAGCCATCACTGCTTCCCTAAATACATCCCATTCCTCCCCCACTCCCCTTACCTCCTTTGTTCTCACCTTTTTCCCTTCAGTACTCAGTCTCTCTTGGTACCTCCTCACTGAAGTCTCCTTCCCAAGCTCACTTACTCTCACCACTCTTTTCACCCCAACATTCTCTCTTCTTTTCTGAAAACCTCTACAAATCTTCACCTTCACCTCCACAAGATAATGATCAGACATCCCTCCAATTGCACCTCTCAGCACATTAACATCCAAAGTCTCACTTTCGCGCGCCTATCAATTAACACATAATCCAGTAACACTCTCTGGCCATCTCTCCTACTTACATACGTATGCTTATGTATATCTCTCTTTTTAAACCAGATATCCCCAATCACCAGCTTTTTTCAGCACATAAATCTACAAGCTCTTCACCATTTCCTTTTACAACACTGAACACCCCATGTACACCAATTATTCCCTCAACTGCCACATTACTGACCTTTGCATTCAAATCACCCATCACTATAACCTAGTCTTGTGCATCAAAACTGCTGACACATTCACTCAGCTGCTCCCGACACACTTGCCTCTCATGAATTATGTACATGTGTATATATGTATATGTCTGTGTGTGTATATATATGTATACGTTGAGATGTATAGGTATGTATATGTGTGTATGTGGAAGTGTATGTATATACATGTGTATGTGAGTGGGTTGGGCCATTCTTTCATCTGTTTCCTTGCACTACCTTGCTAGCATGGGAGACAGCAACAAAGTATAATAAAAGGAAAAAATAAATATATTTACATAACATATACACATATATATACATATACATAACATATACACATATACATACACTTACACAGCCATATACCTATATTCATTCTTGCTTGCCTTCATCCATTTCTGTTGCTACCCTGTCCCACAGGAAACAATATTGCCACCCTGTGTGTTAGTAAGGTAGCACCAGGAAGACAGATGAAAAACGGCCACATTCGTTCACATTCAGTATCTAGCTGTCATGTGTAATGCACCAAACCACACCTCCCTATCCACATCCAGGTCCCACAGACCTTTCCACGGTTTACCCCAGACTTCTCACATGCCCTGGTTCAGTCCATTGACAGCACATCGACCCTGATATACCACATCATTCCAATTCACTATTCCTTGCATGACTCTCACCATCCAGTATGTTTGGGCCATGATCACTCAAAATGTATAAACCATTTCAACACACCCTCTCCTGCTCTCTTAACTACACTCTTCCTATTACTACACATATCTCGTACCCTTTCATTACTTACTCGATCAAACCACCTCACGCAACATGTTGTTCTCAAACGTTTCGTTTCCGACACATCCACCTTCCTCCATATGAAGGATATATAAATTATTTTATATATATATATATATATATATATATATATATATATATATATATATATATATATGGGTATGTTTGAAGGAATAGTGGTTCCAACAATGTTGTATGGTTGTGAGGCGTGGGCTATGGATAGAGTTGTGCGCAGGAGGATGGATGTGCTGGAAATGAGATGTTTGAGGACAATGTGTGGTGTGAGGTGGTTTGATCGAGTGAGTAACGTAAGGGTAAGAGAGATGTGTGGAAATAAAAAGAGCGTGGTTGAGAGAGCAGAAGAGGGTGTTTTGAAGTGGTTTGGGCACATGGAGAGAATGAGTGAGGAAAGATTGACCAAGAGGATATATGTGTCGGAGGTGGAGGGAACGAGGAGAAGAGGGAGACCAAATTGGAGGTGGAAAGATGGAGTGAAAAAGATTTTGTGTGATCGGGGCCTGAACATGCAGGAGGGTGAAAGGAGGGCAAGGAATAGAGTGAATTGGAGCGATGTGGTATACCGGGGTTGACGTGCTGTCAGTGGATTGAATCAGGGCATGTGAAGCGTCTGGGGTAAACCATGGAAAGCTGTGTAGGTATGTATATTTGCGTGTGTGGATTTATGTATATACATGTGTATGGGGGGGGGTTGGGCCATTTCTTTCGTCTGTTTCCTTGCGCTACCTCGCAAACGCAGGAGACAGCGACAAAGTATAATAAAATAAAAAAAAAAATATATATATATATGTGAAAACAGGAGAGATAGGTAGTATGTTTGAGGAAAGGAACCTGGATGTTTTGGCTGTGAGTGAAACGAAGCTCAAGGGTAAAGGGGAAGAGTGGTTTGGGAATGTCTGGGGAGTAAAGTCAGGGGTTAGTGAGAGGACAAGAGCAAGGGAAGGAGTAGCAATACTCCTGAAACAGGAGTTGTGGGAGTATGTGATAGAGTGTAAGAAAGTAAATTCTCGATTAATATGGGTAAAACTGAAAGTTGATGGAGAGAGGTGGGTGATTATTGGTGCATATGCACCTGGGCATGAGAAGAAAGATCATGAGAGGCAAGTGTTTTGGGAGTAGCTGAATGAGTGTGTTAGTGGTTTTGATGCACGAGACCGGGTTATAGTGATGGGTGATTTGAATGCAAAGGTGAGTAATGTGGCAGTTGAGGGAATAATTGGTATACATGGGGTGTTCAGTGTTGTAAATGGAAATGGTGAAGAGCTTGTAGATTTATGTGCTGAAAAAGGACTGATGATTGGGAATACCTGGTTTAAAAAGCGAGATATACACAAGTATACTTATGTAAGTAGGAGAGATGGCCAGAGAGCGTTATTGGATTACGTGTTAATTGACAGGCGTGCGAAAGAGAGACTTTTGGATGTTAATGTGCTGAGAGGTGCAACTGGAGGGATGTCTGATCATTATCTTGTGGAGGCTAAGGTGAAGATTTGTATGGGTTTTCAGAAAAGAAGAGTGAATGTTGGGGTGAAGAGGGCGGTGAGAGTAAGTGAGCTTGGGAAGGAGACTTGTGTGAGGAAGTACCAGGAGAGACTAAGTACAGAATGGAAAAAGGTGAGAACAATGGAAGTAAGGGGAGTGGGGGAGGAATGGGATGTATTTAGGGAATCAGTGATGGATTGCGCAGAAGATGCTTGTGGCATGAGAAGAGTGGGAGGTGGGTTGATTAGAAAGGGTAGTGAGTGGTGGGATGAAGAAGTAAGAGTATTAGTGAAAGAGAAGAGAGAGGCATTTGGACGATTTTTGCAGGGAAAAAATGCAATTGAGTGGGAGATGTATAAAAGAAAGAGACAGGAGGTCAAGAGAAAGGTGCAAGAGGTGAAAAAAAGGGCAAATGAGAGTTGGGGTGAGAGAGTATCATTAAATTTTAGGGAGAATAAAAAGATGTTCTGGAAGGAGGTAAATAAAGTGCGTAAGACAAGGGAGCAAATGGGAACTTCAGTGAAGGGCGCCAATGGGGAGGTGATAACAAGTAGTGGTGATGTGAGAAGGAGATGGAGTGAGTATTTTGAAGGTTTGTTGAATGTGTTTGATGATAGAGTGGCAGATATAGGGTGTTTTGGTCGAGGTGGTGTGCAAAGTGAGAGGGTTAGGGAAAATGATTTGGTAAACAGAGAAGAGGTAGTGAAAGCTTTGCGGAAGATGAAAGCCGGCAAGGCAGCAGGTTTGGATGGTATTGCAGTGGAATTTATTAAAAAAGGGGGTGACTGTATTGTTGACTGGTTGGTAAGGTTATTTTATGTATGTATGACTCATGGTGAGGTGCCTGAGGATTGGTGGAATGCGTGCATAGTGCCATTGTACAAAGGCAAAGGGGATAAGAGTGAGTGCTCAAATTACAGAGGTATAAGTTTGTTGAGTATTCCTGGTAAATTATATGGGAGGGTATTGATTGAGAGGGTGAAGGCGTGTACAGAGCATCAGATTGGGGAAGAGCAGTGTAGTTTCAGAAGTGGTAGAGGATGTGTGGATCAGGTGTTTGCTTTGAAGAATGTATGTGAGAAATACTTAGAAAAGCAAATGGATTTGTATGTAGCATTTATGGATCTGGAGAAGGCATATGATAGAGTTGATAGAGATGCTCTGTGGAAGGTATTAAGAATATATAGTGTGGGAGGAACGTTGTTAGAAGCAGTGAAAAGTTTTTATCGAGGATGTAAGGCATGTGTACGTGTAGGAAGAGAGGAAAGTGATTGGTTCTCAGTGAATGTAGGTTTACGGCAGGGGTGTGTGATGTCTCCATGGTTGTTTAATTTGTTTATGGATGGGGTTGTTAGGGAGGTAAATGCAAGAGTTTTGGAAAGAGGGGCAAGTATGAAGTCTGTTGGGGATGAGAGAGCTTGGGAAGTGAGTCAGTTGTTGTTCGCTGATGATGCAGCGCTGGTGGCTGATTCATGTGAGAAACTGCAGAAGCTGGTGACTGAGTTTGGTAAAGTGTGTGGAAGAAGGAAGTTAAGAGTAAATGTGAATAAGAGCAAGGTTATTAGTTACAGTAGGGTTGAGGGTCAAGTCAATTGGGAGGTGAGTTTGAATGGAGAAAAACTGGAGGAAGTGAAGTGTTTTAGATATCTGGGAGTGGATCTGGCAGCGGATGGAACCATGGAAGCGGAAGTGGATCATAGGGTGGGGGAGGGGGCGAAAATCCTGGGGGCCTTGAAGAATGTGTGGAAGTCGAGGCGTGGACTATGGATAGAGTTGTGTTCAGGAGGATGGATGTGCTGGAAATGAGATGTTTGAGGACAATGTGTGGTGTGAGGTGGTTTGATCGAGTGAGTAACGTAAGGGTAAGAGAGATGTGTGGAAATAAAAAGAGCGTGGTTGAGAGAGCAGAAGAGGGTGTTTTGAAATGGTTTGGGCACATGGAGAGAATGAGTGAGGAAAGTTTGACCAAGAGGATATATGTGTCGGAGGTGGAGGGAACGAGGAGAAGAGGGAGACCAAATTGGAGGTGGAAAGATGGAGTGAAAAAGATTTTGTGTGATCGGGGCCTGAACATGCAGGAGGGTGAAAGGAGGGCAAGGAATAGAGTGAATTGGAGCGATGTGGTATACCGGGGTTGACGTGCTGTCAGTGGATTGAAGCAGGGCATGTGAAGCGTCTGGGGTAAACCATGGAAAGCTGTGTAGGTATGTATATTTGCGTGTGTGGACGTATGTATATACATGTGTATGGGGGGGGTTGGGCCATTTCTTTCGTCTGTTTCCTTGCGCTACCTCACAAACGCGGGAGACAGCGACAAAGTATAGTAAAAAATAAAAAAATATATATATACATATATATATACATATATAAATATGTATTTTGTCGCTGTCTCCCGCGTTTGCGAGGTAGCGCAAGGAAACAGGTGAAAGAAATGGCCCAACCCACCCCCATACACATGTATATACATACACGTCCACACACGCAAATATACATACCTACACAGCTTTCCATGGTTTACCCCAGATGCTTCACATGCCCTGATTCAATCCACTGACAGCACGTCAACCCCAGTATACCACATCGATCCAATTCACTCTATTCCTTGCCCTCCTTTCACCCTCCTGCATGTTCAGGCCCAGATCACACAAAATCTTTTTCACTCTATCTTTCCACCTCCAATTTGGTCTCCCACTTCTCCTCGTTCCCTCCACCTCCGACACATATATCCTCTTGGTCAATCTTTCCTCACTCATTCTCTCCATGCGCCCAACCCATTTCAAAACACCCTCTTCTGCTCTCTCAACCATGCTCTTTTTATTTCCAACCATCTCTCTTACCCTTACGTTACTTACTCAATCAAACCACCTCACACCACACATTGTCCTCAAACATCTCATTTCCAGCACATCCACCCTCCTGCGCACAACTCTATCCATAGCCCACGCCTCGCAACCATACAACATTGTTGGAACCACTATTCCTTCAAACATACCCATTTTTGCTTTCTGAGATAAAGTTCTCGACTTCCACACATTCTTCAAGGCTCCCAGGATTTTCGCCCCCTCCCCCACTTTATGATCCACTTCCGCTTCCATGGTTCCATCCGCTGCCAGATCCTCTCCCAGATATCTAACACACTACTTCCTCCAGTTTTTCTCCATTCAAACTTACCTCCCAATTAACTTGACCCTCAACCCTACTGTACCTAATAACCTTGCTCTTATTCACATTTACTCTTAACTTTCTTCTTTCACACACTTTACCAAACTCAGTCACCAGCTTCTGCAGTTTCTCACATGAATCAGCCACCAGCACTGTATCATCAGCGAACAACAACTGACTCACTTCCCAAGCTCTCTCATCCACACCAGACTTCATACTTGCCCCTCTCTCCAAAACTCTTGCATTCACCTCCCTAACAACCCCATCCATAAACAAATTAAACAACCATGGAGACATCACACACCCCTGCCGCAAACCTACATTCACTGAGAACCAATCACTTTCCTCTCTTCCTACACGTACACATGCCTTACATCCTCGATAAAAACTTTTCACTGCTTCTAACAACTTTCCTCCCACACCATATATTTTAATACCTTCCACAGAGCATCTCTGTCAACTCTATCATATGCCTTCTCCAGATCCATAAATGCTACATACAAATCCATTTGCTTTTCTAAGTTCTAAGTATTTCTCACATACATTTTTCAAAGCAAACACCTGATCCACACATCCTCTACCACTTCTGAAACCACACTGCTCTTCCCCAATCTGATGCTCTGTACATGCCTTCACCCTCTCAATCAATACCCTCCCATATAATTTACCAGGAATACTCAACAAACTTATACCTCTGTAATTTGAGCACTCACTCTTATCCCCTTTGCCTTTGTACAATGGCACTATGCACGCATTCCGCCAATCCTCAGGCACCTCACCATGAGTCATACATACATTAAATAACCTTACCAACCAGTCAACAATACAGTCAATATTTTTTTTTTTTTTTGCTTTGTCGCTGTCTCCCGCGTTTGCGAGATAGCGCAAGGAAACAGACGAAAGAAATGGCCCAATCCACCCCCATACACATGTATATACATACGTCCACACACGCAAATATACATACGTACACAGCTTTCCATGGTTTACCCAGAGGCTTCACATGCCCTGATTTAACCCACTGACAGCACGTCAACCCCGGTATACCACATCAATCCAATTCACTCTATTCCTTGCCCTCCTTTCACCCTCCTGCATGTTCAGGCCCCGATCACACAAAATCTTTTTCACTCCATCTTTCCACCTCCAATTTGGTCTCCCACTTCTCCTCGTTCCCTCTACCTCCGACACATATATCCTCTTGGTCAATCTTTCCTCACTCATTCTCTCCATGTGCCCAAACCATTTCAAAACACCCTCTTCTGCTCTCTCAACCACGCTCTTTTTATTTCCACACATCTCTCTTACCCTTACGTTACTCACTCGATCAAACCACCTCACACCACACATTGTCCTCAAACATCTCATTTCCAGCACATCCATCCTCCAGCGCACAACTCTATCCATAGCCCACGCCTCACAACCATACAACATTGTTGGAACCACTATTCCTTCAAACATACCCATTTTTGCTTTCCGAGATAAAGTTCTCGACTTCCACACATTCTTCAAGGCTCCCAGAATATTCGCCCCCTCCCCCACCCTATGATCCACTTCCGCTTCCATGGTTCCATCCGCTGCCAGATCCACTCCCAGATATCTAAAACACTTTACTTCCTCCAGTTTTTCTCCATTCAAACTTACCTCCCAATTGACTTGACCCTCAACCCTACTGTACCTAATAACCTTGATCTTATTCACATTTACTCTTAACTTTCTTCTTTCACACACTTTACCAAACTCAGTCACCAGCTTCTGCAGTTTCTCACATGAATCAGCCACCAGCGCTGTATCATCAGCGAACAACAACTGACTCACTTCCCAAGCTCTCTCATCCACAACAGACTGCATATTTGCCCCTCTTTCCAAAACTCTTGCATTCACCTCCCTAACAACCCCATCCATAAACAAATTAAACAACCATGGAGACATCACACACCCCTGCCCCAAACCTACATTCACTGAGAATCAATCACTTTCCTCTCTTCCTACACGTACACATTCCTTACATCCTCGATAAAAACATTTCACTGCTTCTAACAACTTGCCTCCCACACCATATATTCTTAATACCTTCCACAGAGCATCTCTATCAACTCTATCATATGCCTTCTCCAGATCCATAAATGCTACATACAAATCCATTTGCTTTTCTAAGTATTTCTCACATACATTCTTCAAAGCAAACACCTGATCCACACATCCTCTACCACTTCTGGAACCACACTGCTCTTCCCCAATCTGATGCTCTGTACATGCCTTCACCCTCTCAATCAATACCCTCCCATATAATTTACCAGGAATACTCAACAAACTTATACCTCTGTAATTTGAGCACTCACTCTTATCCCCTTTGCCTTTGTACAATGGCACTATGCACTCATTCCGCCAATTCTCAGGCACCTCACCATGAGTCATACATACATTAAATAACCTTACCAACCAGTCAACAATACAGTCACCCCCTTTTTTAATAAATTCCACTGCAATACCATCCAAACCTGCTGCCTTGCCGGCTTTCATCTTCCACAAAGCTTTCACTACCTCTTCTCTGTTTACCAAATAATTTTCCCTAACCTTCTCACTTTGCACACCACCTCGACCAAAACACCCTATATCTGCCACTCTATCATCAAACACATTCAACAAACCTTCGAAATACTCACTGCATCTCCTTCTCACATCACCACTACTTGTTATCACCTCCCCATTGGCGCCCTTCACTGAAGTTCCCATTTGCTCCCTTGTCTTACGCACTTTATTTACCTCCTTCCAGAACATCTTTTTATTCTCCCTAAAATTTGATGATACTCTCTCCCCCCAACTCTCATTTGCCCTCTTTTTCACCTCTTGCACCTTTCTCTTGACCTCCTGCCTCTTTCTTTTATACATCTCCCACTCAATTGCATTTTTTCCCTGCAAAAATCGTCCAAATGCCTCTCTCTTCTCTTTCACTAATAATCTTACTTCTTCATCCCACCACTCACTACCCTTTCTAATCAATCCACCTCCCACGCTTCTCATGCCACAAGCATCTTTTGCGCAATCCATCACTGATTCCCTAAATACATCCCATTCCTCCCCCACTCCCCTTACTTCCATTGTTCTCACCTTTTTCCATTCTGTACTTAGTCTCTCCTGGTACTTCCTCACACAAGTCTCCTTCCCAAGCTCACTTACTCTCATCACCCTCTTCACCCCAACATTCACTCTTCTTTTCTGAAGACCCATACAAATCTTCAACTTAGCCTCCACAAGTTAATGATCAGACATCCCTCCAGTTGCACCTCTCAGCACATTAACATCCAAAAGTCTCTCTTTCGCGTGCCTGTCAATTAACACGTAATCCAATAACACACATATATTATTTTATATTTTTATTATACTTTGTCGCTGTCTCCCGCGTTTGCGAGGTAACGCAAGGAAACAGACGAAAGAAATGGCCCAACCCCCCCCCATACACATGTATATACATACGTCCACACACGCAAATATACATACCTACACAGCTTTCCATGGTTTACCTTAGACGCTTCACATGCCTTGATTCAATCCACTGACAGCACGTCAACCCTGGTATACCACATTGCTCCAATTCACTCTATTCCTTGCCCTCCTTTCACCCTCCTGCATGTTCAGACCCCGATCACACAAAATCTTTTTCACTCCATCTTTCCACCTCCAATTTGGTCTCCCTCTTCTCCTCGTTCCCTCCACCTCCGACACATATATCCTCTTGGTCAATCTTTCCTCACTCATTCTCTCCATGTGCCCAAACCACTTCAAAACACCCTCTTCTGCTCTCTCAACCACGCTCTTTTTATTTCCACACATCTCTCTTACCCTTACGTTACTCACTCGATCAAACCACCTCACACCACACATTGTCCTCAAACATCTCATTTCCAGCACATCCATCCTCCTGCGCACAACTCTATCCATAGCCCACGCCTCGCAACCATACAACATTGTTGGAACCATTATTCCTTCAAACATACCCATTTTTGCTTTCCAAGATAATGTTCTCGACTTCCACACATTCTTCAAGGCTCCCAGAATATTCGCCCCCTCCCCCACCCTATGATCCACTTCCGCTTCCATGGTTCCATCCGCTGCCAGATCCACTCCCAGATATCTAAAACACTTCACTTCCTCCAGTTTTTCTCCATGCAAGCTTACCTCCCAATTGACTTGACCCTCAACCCTACTGTACCTAATAACCTTGATCTTATTCACATTTACTCTTAACTCTCTTCCACACACTTTACCAAACTCAGTCACCAGCTTCTGCAGTTTCTCACATGAATCAGCCACCAGCGCTGTATCATCAGCGAACAACAACTGACTCACTTCCCAAGCTCTCTCATCCCCAACAGACTTCATACTTGCCCCTCTTTCCAAAACTCTTGCATTTACCTCCCTAACAACCCCATCCATAAACAAATTAAACAACCATGGAGACATCACACACCCCTGCCGCAAACCTACATTCACTGAGAACCAATCACTTTCCTCTCTTCCTACACGTACACATGCCTTACATCCTCGATAAAAACTTTTCACTGCTTCTAACAACTTTCCTCCCACACCATATATTCTTAATACCTTCCGCAGAGCATCTCTATCAACTCTATCATATGCCTTCTCCAGATCCATAAATGTTACATACAAATCCATTTGCTTTTCTAAGTATTTCTCACATACTTATATATATATATATATATATATATATATATATATATATATATATATACGTGTTAATTGACAGGCGCACGAAAGAGAGACTTTTGGATGTTAATGTGCTGAGAGGTGCAACTGGAGGGATGTCTGATCATTATCTTGTGGAGGCTAAGGTTGTATGGGTTTTCAGAAAAGAAGAGTGAATGTTGGGGTGAAGAGGGTGGTGAGAGTAAGTGAGCTTGGGAAGGAGACTTGTGTGAGGAAGTACCAGGAGAGACTGAGTACAGAATGGAAAAAGGTGAGAACAATGGAAGTAAGGGGAGTGGGGGAGGAATGGGATGTATTTAGGGAATCAGTGATGGATTGCGCAAAAGATGCTTGTGGCATGAGAAGAGTGGGAGGTGGGTTGATTAGAAAGGGTAGTGAGTGGTGGGATGAAGAAGTAAGATTATTAGTGAAAGGGAAGAGAGAGGCATTTGGACGATTTTTGCAGGGAAAAAATGCAATTGAGTGGGAGACGTATAAAAGAAATAGACAGGAGGTCAAGAGAAAGGTGCAAGAGTTGAAAAAAAGGGCAAATGAGAGTTGGGGTGAGAGAGTATCATTAAATTTTAGGGAGAATAAAAAGATGTTCTGAAAGGAGGTAAATAAAGTGCGTAAGACAAGGGAGCAAATGGGAACTTCAGTGAAGGGCGCAAATGGGGAGGTGATAACAAGTAGTGGTGATGTGAGAAGAAGATGGAGTGAGTATTTCGATGGTTTGTTGAATGTGTTTGATGATAGAGTGGCAGATATAGGGTGTTTTGGTCGAGGTGGTGTGCAAAGTGCGAGGGTTAGGGAAAATGATTTGGTAAACAGAGAAGAGGTAGTAAAAGCTTTGCGGAAGATGAAAGCCGGCAAGGCAGCAGGTTTGGATGGTATTGCAGTGGAATTTATTAAAAAAGGGGTGACTGTATTGTTGACTGGTTGGTAAGGTTATTTAATGTATGTATGACTCATGGTGAGGTGCCTGAGGATTGGCGGAATGCGTGCATAGTGCCATTGTACAAAGGCAAAGGGGATAAGAGTGAGTGCTCAAATTACAGAGGTATAAGTTTGTTGAGTATTCCTGGCAAATTCTATGGGAGGGTATTGATTGAGAGGGTGAAGGCATGTACAGAGCATCAGATTGGGGAAGAGCAGTGTGGTTTCAGAAGTGGTACAGGATGTGTGGATCAGGTGTTTGCTTTGAAGAATGTCTGTGAGAAATACTTAGAAAAGCAAATGGATTTGTATGTAGCATTTATGGATCTGGAGAAGGCATATGATAGAGTTGATAGAGATGCTCTGTGGAAGGTATTAAGAATATATAGTGTGGGAGGAAAGTTGTTAGAAGCAGTGAAAAGTTTTTATCGAGGATGTAAGGCATGTGTACGTGTAGGAAGAGAGGAAAGTGATTGGTTCTCAGTGAATGTAGGTTTGCGGCAGGGGTGTGTGATGTCTCCATGGTTGTTTAATTTGTTTATGGATGGGGTTGTTAGGGAGGTGAATGCAAGAGTTTTGGAAAGAGGGGCAAGTATGAAGTCTGTTGGGGATGAGAGAGCTTGGGAAGTGAGTCAGTTGTTGTTCGCTGATGATACAGCGCTGGTGGCTGATTCATGTGAGAAACTGCAGAAGCTGGTGACTGAGTTTGGTAAAGTGTGTGAAAGAAGAAAGTTAAGAGTAAATGTGAATAAGAGCAAGGTTATTAGGTACAGTAGTGTTGAGGGTCAAGTCAATTGGGAGGTGAGTTTGAATGGAGAAAAGCTGGAGGAAGTGAAGTGTTTTAGATATCTGGGAGTGTATCTGGCAGCGGATGGAACCATGGAAGCGGAAGTGGATCATAGGGTGGGGGAGGGGGCGAAAATTCTGGGAGCCTTGAAGAATGTGTGGAAGTCGAGAACTTTATCTCGGAAAGCAAAAATGGGTATGTTTGAAGGAATAGTGGTTCCAACAATGTTGTATGGTTGCGAGGCGTGGACTATGGATAGAGTTGTGCGCAGGAGGATGGATGTGCTGGAAATGAGATGTTTAAGGACAATGTGTGGTGTGAGGTGGTTTGATCGAGTAAGTAACGTAAGGGTAAGAGAGATGTGTGGAAATAAAAAGAGCGTGGTTGAGAGAGCAGAAGAGGGTGTTTTGAAATGGTTTGGGCACATGGAGAGAATGAGTGAGGAAAGATTGACCAAGAGGATATATGTGTCGGAGGTGGAGGGAACGAGGAGAAGAGGGAGACCAAATTGGAGGTGGAAAGATGGAGTGAAAAAGATTTTGTGTGATCGGGTCCTGAACATGCAGGAGGGTGAAAGGAGGGCAAGGAATAGAGTGAATTGGAGCGATGTGGTATACCGGGGTTGACGTGCTGTCAGTGGATTGAATCAAGGCATGTGAAGCGTCTGGGGTAAACCATGGAAAGCTGTGTAGGTATGTATATTTGCGTGTGTGGACATATGTATATACATGTGTATGGGGGTGGGTTGGGCCATTTCTTTCGTCTGTTTCCTTGCGCTATCTCGCAAACGCAGGAGACAGCGGCAAAAAAAAATATATATATATATATATATATATATATATATATATATATATATATATGTGTGTGTGTGTGTGTGTGTATTTATATATGATAGCATCAATGAAATGGGCTTGATTAGGCCTAGCCTTAGTTGCCCATGCTGTCCCTGCTAAGCTAGATTGAAATAGATAGATTAATGAGTTAGATGCAAAGAAACAAAAATGGGACACAGTGATCCAAGGCCTCAGTATGAATATAATATTGTAGGAAGTAACCTACGGGAACTTGCGTGTAAGAAGGACTTAGGCATAGATATTGTGCCTAATCTGTCTCCAGAATTCCACTCCAGGAAAATTGTTAAGGAGGCAAACTGTTTGTTGGCAGAAATTAGGGTTACATTTAAGGGCGTGGATAACAAAATGATCAGTAAATTGCTTGTTGATTAGACCTAAATAAGAATTAGTAGGTGGTAGGTGGTTGGGAGCCAATGATTAGAGAGGTATACTGTCTGTACTATGCGCCTGGGTATCAGGAGGGTTAGTGATGGCTGCATACTGAGTCAGCACTTCAGTCATTTTCAGTTGGCACTCTTCTGACCCAGGTAGCTTTTTTTTTCTTTCTGCCTTACCCACACATGAACTAGTGACATTCAGTGCTCAAACACACAATCTCCCCTTGTCATGCATAACACTTGACAACACTTAGATCACACAACTCATTCTTTGTAACTAGATATTCCTGTAGTGAGCATTATGTGCTAGCCCTCCCTACTGACAAAATGGTAGGAGTAATTGATAGAATTAGTAGGTAGGAACATTAGGCAGGAGCATTAGGTGGGAGCATCAGGAGAATTAGGTAAAAGTAGTAGGTTCGAACATTAAGTAGACACATAAGGTAACAGAAGTTGGTTGGAACATTGTGTAGCCTGTTAAGAGTGAGGCACTAAAGGCTAAGAAGGGGCACTCGAGTTCACCAGTTATGGAGACTTGCCATGGCCAACTCCTTGATGGGGTTCCCAGAGGGAATGGGTATTAGATATATAGACAGATAGAACAAGAATATACTTATCATGCTTAGTCACAGCACATAAAGCAGCACAAAGCACAAAGAACTAATTTAGAAGGTCCAGAGGATGACAACAAAGATGATGCATGAATTCAGAAAGCTGATGTAGAGTGAGAAGTTAAAGGCTATGAATATGCCCATCATGAAAGAAAAGAGTAAGAAGTTGCATTACCGAAAACCTTCATGTTTCAAAACCAATTTCATGATGTCAGCGGTGAATTAGTCTTCATGACAGAGCAAGCAGAAGCCATAACCTGAAGCTAAGCAAGAAACATGTTGCAAAAGATATGAAGTGCTTTTATTGTATCAGAGTAGCAGATGAATGGAGAAAAATGATGAAACTGTGAATGCTGACAGCATAAAAAGGTAGAAAAGTTGTATGTAGAGAAAGTTAAAGTGACAGACAAAAGCATGGTTAGAACTATGCTAACAGAAGGATGAAATAGCCTTTGGCCTGTGTGCTTCAGGTATTGATGGGTCAGTGGTTGGATCTTTTTCCTTAGATATCGGTAGGTAAGGTAAGGAGCCTTATTCCGTTTTTAAGATTTGTGTACATATGTTGCACTGTTCTTGAATTATTCCCAGGTTGGTCTTGGAAACTAGATGAAAGTTTGAGATGTTCTTATTTTCCTGTAAGTTAGGAAATTTTGTCTACTTCATGGCACCATTATGGATCAACATTACTTTGAAAATGTATAATTTGAAACTTTATGTTTAAAACAACTTATTTTTTGTGATAATATCATATACTTTCTGGTTCACTTGTTTTTCTCTTGGCAATTTTATCATTCTGCTTACGGTACAGGTACTTTTGATATGTTTAATTACACTCATGCACTACAGCTGTTGCATCACTTGCAAGAGTTCAGTGCTCCTAACTTTTGGTTTTGATTTTCCTCACGTGTAGCTTTTTTCTTTTTCCCTTAATGGATTCTTCACTGTGATGTAATCTTGGCTAAGATGGAGCTTGACTGATTCGCAGAGCTGCTAAATTTGCCAACATTTCTGTTAATTGGCAGCAGAGTAAAAAATGACCTCAAATGATGAGTACCGTGTGTGAATTAGTGGGTCACATTCATCATGAGCCAGTGCAATATTTTCAGTATGATATGCAAAGCTTATAACACTGTATGCTGACTGGCAGCTAGCACATGTATTAGAGTGCATCAAATTTAAAAGTGTAAGTATGGACTACACTGCATCAGATCATGTGATCTCTTTACCGAATTAGTTCGCTGATACTTCAACTGCTTTAGAATGATGGGGATAGCTAGAATGTTTTCAAATTGATGACAATGGCGTTGAAAAAACGTGGCTCATTGGTCATTTATTTTAGTTTGATTGCAGTTTAGAAAAAATTCTTGAATGTACCAATTACTCAGTAGGAGCCATAAGGGTATCCATAGACATATGACATGTCAAACAGTACTGTGCATGTCAGCATATCCTTGCATGCAGAGCATGTGCTAATGTATAATGACAGTGCATTCTTGGTCATATGATTCTAACCAGTGGGTGGTAATTTCAGTGTGGATGATGTGGTAAATACCTGAAAGAACTAATGATAAGATTATATTTACCATTTCACTTTCAGATTGAAAGTTGTTTGTCATCCTGTGATCAACAACCATGACCTACATTAGGAAACATGGAGTATTTTTTCTTTTTTGTGTTTTATTAAAAAAGGTAGTTACACTGCTTTTCACAGAATAAGCCAGTTGAAGAGTTGAAAGAATACTTCAACTGATCTCTGTTGATTTACATTCGTGGCCTAGTTATTTACTGTGTCTTTTGTTGTGTCTTTTACATCTCTTTTCAGCATCTTTGTCATTGGTAAATCAAACATTGACCGTTAAATCCCTGCTGTTTTACTGAAGTTGAATTCTCTAACCCATCTTTTTTCTTGGCTTGGAACTGTGGGATGATACCTGGTGGTATTGAAATAGTCATAAATGTAAATGTGTGTGATGAAAACTGATTTTGAAATGCTAGCAGTGTTACCCATCAGTCCTTAATATTCATGCTTGCATGAGCTATGAAACCACATCAGTGTTTGGGGGGCATATTCCTTCCCAAACATTTCAGGTGAGACCATTGTAGGCAGCTACTACAGTGGCATCACCAGCTGACACACATTCCATTCTGATGATGAATGAATTGGCTTCATTTTGGACATGCTTATAAAGTCCAGGAGATTGGTGCAGGGATGAACTAACATGCACACTTACGTTGTTGATTGCGTGATTGATTATGAAAATATAAAAGAATATACAGTATATATTTTTTACATGGCTGTTTAACTCCGCCAGGATGTTTTCCTGCCAGTCCCAAGCCTGGAAAAAGGAGGAGGGTTAGGGGATTTGACTCCAATAAAACAGCATGGAAATATTTACAGATATGTTTGATTTATCATTAACAGTAATGTTGAAGTAAGATATGAAAAACACAGGACCACAATAAATGGCAAGCCCTAAAGTGTAAATTGACAGAGATTAATAGATGAATCTTCCTTTACCCCAACAGTTTACTTACAGCACACCATGTAAATGGAGGTTGAGATTGTGTACCTACAAGGAGCCCTTATCATGCCTATTAGGACTGTTCTTTTAAGCACCTTCAGTGGGGCTTTTATTACCTTCAGTAATTCCACCTCTTGACTCAATGAAAATACTCTGTATTATTGTAACATCCACCCTTTTTTGGAAACCCCACATTACAGGAATAGCTAAATCTCTTTAAGAAGCTGGGTAGCCTGTTCAGATGTCGAAACTTCTTCTCTTCTGAACAGTTGCTCCATTTATACAAGGGTTGATTCATCCTTACATTGAGTACTGCTCTCTTTTTTAGGGTGGTTGTAGCTCCGCATCCTTACTTAACAAAGATGAGTCGAAAGCAGTCCACCTTATAAACTGTCCCTAGCTAACTTCCAAACTTGACCCCCTTGCCTCACACCACAGTGTTGGTTCACTTTCCCTATTCTGTAGTTATTACTTTGGTTTTACTCCCGAGAGTTAGCTGCTTGTGTGCCCACACCACTAGCTGAACCAGGCAGTGCTCAGCAAGCTGCTGTGTCAGATGATTATTGTGTGGCCATCAGCAACTCATGCATGGGCCATTTTGATATCTGCTTCTTCCCCTACACATCAAAGCTTTACCACTCTCTACCTTTTCATGTTTTTCCCAATATCTGTGACCTGGCATATTTCAAAAGACAGGTTTTTCACTTTCTCAAAAATTTGTAAAACTTTCCCATCTTTTCTTTTTCTGTTTCATAATTCTCACTATATTTCAAGTAGGGCTTATCCTTGATGTGAACTTTTGTATGTGACAGGAGCCTTCAACAAAAAAAAAAAAACAGTTGTTTTTAGCTTATAGCTCAACTTTGGAAGCCTCAGTAGTTTTGATTGTATCCAGTACAAAGATTGATGGCTCTCCGTGGTGCTCAGGTGTGACACATCGTTACATTGTTACAAGATTTTCTATTATAGAAAGTTTTAGTTGTATGCTTTGATCAGATCCCCAGCTCAGATTTTTGGCTAAGTTTTTAGACACTTTAAAAGTTGCTTCAGGTTGGGTTCTCAATGGAGCTTCATTTTATACAGTATACAGAAGTATAGCTCATGGTGTTTGCCAAGTGCTTTAGGTACTTAGATAAGTTGCCCCAAAACAGAAAACCAACTAAGCTTTGAGTTGTAGACTTTTAAGAACTCCAGCTCATATTCTACCCAGATGTAAGAGAACTTTTTTAAGCTGCTCCAGATAGAATTAGCAGTAGGGCTTTGGCTATCTGTTAAGAGTAGAGACTCAGAGTTTGAGAATTAACAGTAGGGCTTTGGCTATATGTTAAGAGTAGAGACCCAGAGTTTGTCATCTTTAACAGATCCATTGACATGCTACAGTAAAATTTTTCTTCTGGTCTAAATTCAGAAAGAGATTGGACGTATTTTTTCATTCATAATTACCATTTCCCACATTAGCAAGGTAGTGCCAAGAACAGACAAAGAAAGATCACACACACTAACATTCATTCTCTAGCTATCATGTGCAGTGCACAGAAACCACAGCTTCCTGTCCACAACCAGGCCCCACAAACCTTATCATGGTTTACCCTAGCCACTTCACACTCCCTAGTTCATTCCAGTGACAGCACATTGACCCCAGAATGCCATGTCTTTCCAATTCACTCTCAGCATTCCTGTCACTTTCTTGCATATTTGGGCCCTGATAATGCAAAATCTCTTTCACTTGATCTTTCCATCTGCAGTTTGATTTCCTCTTATTCTTGTTCCCTCCATTGCTGATGCTTATATCCTCATTGCTACCTTTCCTTACTAATTTTCTTCATATGTCGAAACCATTTCAGCACATCCTCTTCAGCTCTTTCTACCACTCTTTTTTATAACCTCACCTCTCTCTTACCTATTTATTACTAATTTAATCAATCAATCCTCATCTATAGCACATGCCTCGTGTCCAATTAACATTGTTGGAACTACTGTACATTCAAACACACCCATTTTTCCCCTCCTAGACAATGACCTCTCTTTCCATACATTCTTCTTTACTCCCAGAACCTTGGCCCCCCCCTCACCCACCCTGTGACTCACTTATGCTTTCATGGTTCCTTTTATCACTATGTCCACTCCTAGGTATCTGTAACACTTCATTTTCTCCACTTTTTTCCATTCATACTCACAGTTCCCAGCTCACTTGACCCTCAGCTCTATTAAACCCAATAACTTTGCTTTTATTCACATTTACACTCATTATCTTCCTTTCAGACATTCTTCCAAACTCAGTCACCAACTTCTGCAGTTTCTCTCTTGAATCTGCCACCAGTGCTGTATCATCAGCAGACAGTAACTTGCCAAGCCCCTTCTTTATCCCCAACGGACTGCATACTCACCCCTCTCTTCAAGACTTACATTTACTTCCCTCTTCACCCCACGCATAAACAAGTTGAAGGTTTGGATTGATTGTGCTAATTTTGAAAAGTGAGCCTGTAGCTGTCATGGTCTATTTAAGCTTTGGGAACCACTTCTCCAATGTATAGAGGTTTCTTGCCTCTCATCAAGCAGCCCCACAAGGGTAGAAACTGTGTTTTCTTTAGATGCTGCCTTTGCCAAAATCCTTAGTAACCCACCTATGTCTTGAATAACCACAGCAGCTACAAAGAACAGTAATCTAACTGGACAGCTACCTGACTATTGTGTTTTTTGATTGATGGCATGCTACCTATCAACAAGGTAGAGTCAAAGGAAATTTATGGACATCCTAAATACCACAGTCCACTCTTTCTAAAAGTGGACCTAGTATTGTAGGTGAGAAATATTTTATGAAAGATGTTCTGCTTTGCCAGAAGTGATAAGTGGTCCTTATATCAGTGAGTAAGGAAGAGTACTGTATATTACTCCCATTTTTATTATTGAAGTTAAGGAAAGATTTTGAGGTTTGCCCCTACTTTCCATGAAACTGGAAGAGGCAGAGTCTTGTCTTTATGGACACTCAGGGAGTTGATACAGGTAAATGGTGACCTCCTTTGTGGAAGTCACTTCATTTATGTTAAAGCTTTACCTGAATTACAACCATTCAACTCTCATTCCATGTGACTTGATGGTAAGGTTCCTGGTCCTGTCCTATCAGTGTTTAATCCTCAGGATATTTATCCTAACCTTTTGGAGGAAAAGAGGGGCTATTTTTTAGTATACCATGGAGAACTTTAGAGCATCCTGGATATGGCTACTTAAGAAGGTTTGTAATGAGATGGTCATATAACTAACTTGGCATAGGCACACAGCTGGCAGCTCACCCTATTCTCACCTGTCTTCTAATGAGGAAAGGAATGGCTGCTAACTTCATTTCAGTTGAACGACCATGGCTGTGATGGGATCAGCAAACCAGCAGCTTGTAACTCATCTTGAGGCACCTTAGGAATGTCCTTCTCCAGGGATGCTGATAGATTTTTATCCTACTGGGCTATGGTGACTTTCTTTTAACAGTATGGTTTGACTGTTAGGACCCACATTTCATCATTATAGATTTTGCTTTTTCTTGTCAATGGGTTATTCCTCTCAGCTAGCACTTTGTGGAAGAAGTATAAATGACTACAGCAGGTGCTGATGCAAATCAGACAGTCTCAGTTTTTATGGGAAAAACCTCATAGCTCTCTCTCAGAATGTCATAACAGCTTTGTGAGCAAAGTATATACTTACTTTAATCTTCCAGTTAGTTTTTCATATTGAAAGAGATACTTTCTCTTCTGAAGTTTTTGTCAAGATTTAACAGGACATGGTGAGATTACAACCCTACCGTTGTGTGAGCCTAACTTTACCTTTCTGGATTTACGTGAAATTTAAAATGTATGGGCAGTTCTAGATTATCTACAAGAATCCGTGCATGGACAAAAGAAGGTTTGTTTGTACTTTTCTCCATCTTCGGAAGTTTCTGCTTATGAGGTGAATTAGGCTGTGAACAGAAAGAGAATGGCCAAGCAAATATAGATGTGAGTGCTCTTTTCAACAACTTGTAGGGAAGATGGTTTTATGTTTATGAGATCTGTTCCAGTGTTTAAGAAACTTTTTCTCCTGATAAACAGTCTCTTGAGATGTGCTTATGGGAAATGATTGTTGTCCTTGTTCTTAAGCAGATTTTCAAACCCTGTGAGGAATGGAGTGTTAGAACCCTATAAGTCTTATATTAAGAGATGCTGCATTTGTCCTGTTTAAAAGAGATCTTTACAATTGCCACTTAGTATCTGAAGGTCTGAAAGAGGATACAGGATGATTATTAATGCTCAAAGGACTATTCTTGCTACAGTTGCATGCAACTATACTGACAAACCTCACAACAGATGCAATCCATCTTTTCTTACCTAAGTTTAAAGGACCCCTCTGACTCTGACCCTATTATGCAGAAATATCAATAAGATTCAGTTTATGAGACATAACTGTGGTGGAAAGACACCATGCATAACCCCCACCCAGGTTCCTGAATAGTTCTGATCACAAAAGCAGCCTACTACATATATTCATACATGTCAGGGGACCATGAAGATTTATTTTGAACATAATATTAAAGAAGGAGTCAATTTCTAAGAACAGAGAATTAAATTATCGGGTGGATCATTTGTTTGGGTCATTAGGTTCACATGCAGATCAAATGACAATGGTAGCCAAGTATGCAAAAATCATATTTACATGACAATGTTTGAATTTGTTAGTGGGACTTTGTTGAAATGGATAAGGTAATTTGTATGGTTGAAGTTACATGTTTTTCAGTATTTCAAATATTGCAAAAAATTGGTTACCTGCAGAATATGACTTTTTAGAATTTCATCCTCACAAGAAGCTTTTGTGATGGTCAAATGGATATAGTTTCATTATCCAATACAGAGCTCCTACGTCAGATAGGGATATTCAGAGTAGATCAGTGTGAATGATTGTAATAATCCTAGATTTGGTATGGATGTGTTATGTAATTTTGAGAAGTTTTAGTGGACACTGACATTGTCTGACCCTTTCTCAAGAAAGTTAGTAAATTTTGCTGCAAGTCAGTTATTAAAGGTTGAAATTCCAATATTTGTGTACAAAGATGTGATAGACCCAGGCAGATACTGTTTTTTTATAGATATTTCTTTTCTTAATTTTAAAAGAAAGCACAAGAAAATTTATAAACGTCTCAGCAGAGAATGTTTATATATCCTTTATAGATAATTGTGAGTCATATGTTTGTCATTTCAAAGTATTGTCTTTCTGACTAAATGCAATAGCAGATTGTGTATCTTGATTTATGTCAGCTATCCTTTTTAGATAGTCTCTTTTAAGTGGTAGTATGGCTTATCATGATGACTTTCTGATCAGTTAAATGTAAAGAAGTTTGTCTTTTAACATTATGCATGATTTAGTTGGTGCTTTTTTCTGGATGCAAAGTTTATCTTTGTTATGGAAATCTCATTGTTATAGAACAGAGGGTCACTTGACTTGAGATAAATTAGTTTGCAGGATTTAACAGCATGCATGGATGTAGCTTTTCCATAATCAAATACAGGCAATTTAGCTCATAAGAATTACATTGTTGCTTATTAGAATGTTTGTTGGTCCAGGAATCTTAACTTTCCAAGAGGTCACAAGATCTAAATGGCTTTGATAGCTAACTATCAGGATCATGGATGGTCAAGTTCTTTCCATCATAAGATTGACATTTATTGATATATATATACAGTTTGAATTTTTAAAGCTCTGCATTAGGTGGACTGAGAATAGAATTTATGGTTTCTAGGGCATAGGGAAACTTTATTAGCTGTATGTGTGAATTAGCTTGTCATGCCTTGAGTAGGGGCTGCTCTTCATCAGAGGACTTATTTTGTTGTGGACAGTGCCACAGTATTTTCTTATTTACATGTGGATATCTGTGCCGTTCTTTTTTTTTCAAGAACATTTTCATTTTTGGATTGGCAGCCTTTATGGATTTTTTTTCTTTGTGTTTAATTTTCATGGGTGGAGTTTGAAATATTTGGTCCTTTTGCTTGTCAGCTTAAATTCTTTTTGCTTTGAAATGAAATCAAGTTCATTGTTATCATATGGGTGTGGCCTGGCCATTGAAGGTGGATAGTCAGATAGAGCCTTTTGTCATGGTTATGCACTTTTCTGTTGATTTTGATTTTTCCGATTTCTTTTTTCAAACACACTTGTCTACCTTGAACTTAGGTTCAAAGTAATGGAAGCAGATTTCCCCCTTTTTCTCCAATGAAAATTATTGAGGCAATTATTATTTTAGCTGGTGATAGGGATGATGGTAATTAGTAGTAGTTGGTAGCCGGCCAACAATCAGGGAGGTATATTACCAGTATTATCCACCTGATTATGGGGGGGGGGGGGTGATTGCTGCGTAGCAAGTCAGCACTTCAGTGGTTGTCAGGTTGCCCTCTGCTTACCCAGGTAGCTGTCTTTTCTTTCTGCCTCACCCACACTGTGGACAACTGGCATTCTGTCCACAAACATACAGTCACTCCTTTCTGATCCAAGTAGCTGTCTTTTCTTTCTGTCTCATCCACACTGTGGCTGACTGGCATTCTGTCCACAAACATAGTCACTCTTTTCTGATCCAAGTAGCTGTCTTTTCTTTCTGCCTCACCCATACCTAGACTGCTGGCATTCTGTCCACAAACATACTATCTCTTCCTGTCATAAATAACACTTGACAACACTAAACTCACACAGCTCATTCTTTGTAACTTTAGATTTTCCTGTGGTGAGCACTATGTGCTAGCCCTGCCTTTTGGCAAAATGTTCGGAGCAATAGATTGTATTTGCAGTAGGTAGGAACATTCAAGTTTGAGCATGAGGTAGAAACAATAGGTAGAAGGAGTAGATAGGAACATTAGGAAGGAGCATTAGGTAGAAGCAGTTAATAGGAACATCAACTAGGAGTCTTTGCAAGCACTATGATAGAATTGCCCTCTGCCAGTGGCCTGTTAAGGATGAGGTACTAAAGGTTAAGAAGTTCACTAGTTATGGAGACTTTTTGCCATGGCCACCCCCTTGTGGGAGTTCCAGTTAGGAGCAAACATTAGAGATATAGATTGAAGATAGAATAGGGGTGATAGTGACTCCAATATCTGTAAAGTAATTCAAACACGTTTAGTACTATAAAGATCCCCATTGTTTCTCTGAGAGTTATCACTTTCTAGAAAGGATCCAGCATCAAAACATTTGGTTTTGGAACCTTTACATTTCAGTTTTTCCAAACAGGCATGTAGAAGAAAGTATAGAAAAAATTCAACAGATGGTTTCTCATGTAATGCTTGTCCTCCTTTCAAAGTCTTTACCATTTACTAATTTCTTTAGAAATCTTTTTGGGCCTTTTTGAGAGATTCTGAAGAATCTGTTATAAATGAAACAGAGTTTTTCTAGTCATTCTCATGGCAAAAATAAAGCCAGTAATGCTGTTTCTTGGTATATGAGTGTTTTCGAGGGGTCTATGGCTTTAAGAACTGAGATAAATCTTTTGAACCCTGCATGGAATAGATTATTTGGAGGAATATTGCTCTGCAAAGTCTTCTTGTGAAAATTTTGTTCCACATAGCTTTAGGATCAGAATGATCAGAATAAAAAGATGTTCTGGAAGGAGGTAAATAAAATGCGTAAGACAAGGGAGCAAATGGGAACTTCAGTGAAGGGGGCTAATGGGGAGGTGATAACAAGTAGTGGTGATGTGAGAAGGAGATGGAGTGAGTATTTTGAAGGTTTGTTGAATGTGTTTGATGATAGAGTTGCAGATATAGGGTGTTTTGGTCGAGGTGGTGTGCAAAGTGAGAGGGTTAGGGAAAATGATTTGGTAAACAGAGAAGAGGTAGTAAAAGCTTTGCGGAAGATGAAAGCCAGCGAGGCAGCAGGTTTGGATGGTATTGCAGTGGAATTTATTAAAAAAGGGGGTGACTGTATTGTTGACTGGTTGGTAAGGTTATTTAATGTATGTATGATTCATGGTGAGGTGCCTGAGGATTGGCGGAATGCGTGCATAGTGCCATTGTACAAAGGCAAAGGGGATAAGAGTGAGTGCTCAAATTACAGAGGTATAAGTTTGTTGAATATTCCTGGGAAATTATATGGGAGGGTATTGATTGAGAGGGTGAAGGCATGTACAGAGCATCAGATTAGGGAAGAGCAGTGTGGTTTCAGAAGTGGTAGAGGATGTGTGGATCAGGTGTTTGCTTTGAAGAATGTATTTGAGAAATACTTAGAAAAGCAAATGGATTTGTATGTAGCATTTATGGATCTGGAGAAGGCATATGATACAGTTGATAGAGATGCTTTGTGTAAGGTACTAAGAATATATGGTGTGGGAGGCAAGTTGTTAGAAGCAGTGAAAAGTTTTTATCGAGGATGTAAGGCATGTGTACGTGTAGGAAGAGAGGAAAGTGATTGGTTCTCAGTGAATGTAGGTTTGCGGCAGGGGTGTGTGATGTCTCCGTGGTTGTTTAATTTGTTTATGGATGGGGTTGTTAGGGAGGTGAATGCAAGAGTTTTGGAAAGAGGGGCAAGTATGAAGTCTGTTGTGGATGAGAGAGCTTGGGAAGTGAGTCAGTTGTTGTTCGCTGATGATACAGCGCTGGTGGCTGATTCATGTGAGAAACTGCAGAAGCTGGTGACTGAGTTTGGTAAAGTGTGTGAAAGAAGAAAGCTGAGAGTAAATGTGAATAAGAGCAAGGTTATTAGGTACAGTAGGGTTGAGGGTCAAGTCAATTGGGAGGTAAGTTTGAATGGAGAAAAACTGGAGGAAGTAAAGTGTTTTATATGTCTGGGAGTGGATCTGGCAGCGGATGGAACCATGGAAGCGGAAGTGAATCATAGGGTGGGGGAGGGGGCGAAAATCCTGTGAGCCTTGAAGAATGTGTGGAAGTCGAGAACATTATCTCTGAAAGCAAAAATGGGTATGTTTGAAGGAATAGTGGTTCCAACAATGTTGTATGGTTGCGAGGCGTGGGCTATGGATAGAGTTGTGCGCAGGAGGGTGGATGTGCTGGAAAAGAGATGTTTGAGGACAATATGTGGTGTGAGGTGGTTTGATCGAGTAAGTAATGTAAGGGTAAGAGAGATGTATGGAAATAAAAAGAGCGTGGTTGAGAGAGCAGAAGAGGGTGTTTTGAAATGGTTTGGACACATGGAGAGAATGAGTGAGGAAAGATTGACCAAGAGGATATCTGTGTCGGAGGTGGAGGGAACGAGGAGAAGTGGGAGACCAAATTGGAGGTGGAAAGATGGAGTGAAAAAGATTTTGAGTGATCGGGGCCTGAACATGCAGGAGGGTGAAAGGTGGGCAAGGAATAGAGTGAATTGGATCGATGTGGTATACCGGGGTAGACGTGCTGTCAGTGGATTGAATCAGGGCATGTGAAGCGTCTGGGGTAAACCATGGAAAGTTGTGTGGGGCCTGGATGTGGAAAGGGAGCTGTGGTTTCGGGCATTATTACATGACAGCTAGAGACTGAGTGTGAACGAATGGGGCCTTTGTTGTCTTTTCCTAGCACTACCTCACACACATGAGGGGGGAGGGGGATGTTATTCCATGTGTGGTGAGGTGGCGATGGGAATGAATAAAGGCAGACAGTGTGAATTGTGTGCATGTGTATATATGTATGTGTCTGTGTGTGTATATATATGTGTACATTGAGATGTATTGGTATGTATATTTGCGTGTATGTACATGTGTATGGGGGTGGGTTGGGCCATTTCTTTCGTCTGTTTCCTTGCGCTACCTCGCAAATGCGGGAGACAGCGACAAAGCAAAATAAATAAGTAAATAGCTTTAGGATCAGAATGAAGTGTTAGTGAAATCCGATGCAGTGTCTAGTTGTTGAAGCTATAGAAGTTTGAAGATCATCTTTTAGGAGACATGGGTTTAGGAATAAATCTTTCAGTCATAGAAAATTACTCCTATGGAATATTATCCATTTTGACCAGTCAAGAATAAAGATTTGGTCTCTGAAAATTCCTGAGGAAAACTTAATTCATTTATCCATGTTTCATTTAGCACTTAAAAGCAGAAAACATAACTTGTTGAATCAAGAATTTGGTTGTCCATGTCCTGGTCTGACTGCTAGAGCCCATTATTTAAGGCAATTGGCTTTAGTCTTGGCTTTCTACTAAGGAATCTTTAGTAAGAAGAGATTAGCAAGAAAGTCTTGGCATTTGACAAACACCTTTATCCAATATGAACTCAATTCATATCTGGTTAACCTTCCTTGTGTGGCTCCAGAGGAGCCACAAGCAGAGGATGGTTCAGAACATGAGCTCAGGTTTCTCTTACAATAGGTAATTTCTGAAATTTTTCTTAAAGATATCCTTTAAGATCTTTTTACTTTATGTGGACATGCCCTCAGGTACAAATATATTTTGTTCACAGGTGAGATATGTAAGTTTTGAGGCATGTAGAGTCATGAGATGGTAACTCGAGAGGAGAACTTTCTCCCAGTATCATACAAATAGTAGTCCCAAAGAGTGGTGATGAAAAACCCTTTCTGAACCGTTGGTAGAGCTTATGAGCATCCATTTGTTTTCTCTTCCCTTTCTTCCTCTTCTTCTTTTTTAGAAAATTTCTGTGGCTCCTGACAGGAACAGGCCTGAGGCACATACCCAGTGACCAGTAATTGGTGGTGGTGGCGGCTAGTTGCTTGGTGCTACTACATCTTTGTATTGTTATATCATAGGCCTAAGTTGGATGCTCTACGTTTGTAGGCCTAAGTTGGATGCTCTAAGTTTGTTAGGTCCTTATGCTGGCCTTGTTAGTACAGTAGTAGTTGATGAGGATGAACCATCGTAGATACCCCCTATTTTAGGGAATAATACAGTGTTTCAACCTCCCACTCAGCAAGTGCTCTCTCATATGTTTGTAGGGCTTGCCTATTGTAGGGAGATGCTTTTTTTTTATCTCTGGAAATGTGCAGTTCTTCCTGCACCTCTCTCTGTCTCTTTCTCAAAAACTTTTCCCAACTTTCCCATCTCCTTTGATGGTTCTGTGGTGTCTTTACTCAGTCCAGTAAGCATACTTGGTATCACTGTAATATGTAATCCAATTTGGAAAGCAAACATTTTTCAAATAGCTAAGCCTGCCTCAAAAGAATCATCTTGTTCAGATGCTGAAGTTTTCTCTTTTTTTCAGTTATGCAAAGGACTAGTCCTTCATTGTATGGAATATTGCTCCCACATCTAGGGTGGCTCTAGTTCCACCCACTTACTCACCAAAGGTAATTCCAAAGCAATCTGACATATCAACTTTTCCAATCTGACTTCCAAACTTGACCAGTTTCAGACTTTTGTGCTGTTGGATTCTGCTTCTCCTTTGTAGATGTTACCATCATGACAAGGCAGCACTGTATTCAGCAAAAACGATATTCTCTAGTGTATGGCATAATTACTGTGTGTCCGTAAACATCTTAAGATACCTTTTTATTTCCCAATACTTTCAAAATTTGGAATCTCTTACATCTTAATATCTTTCCCGTCAGCCAAGATTTTTTATACTTCTGCCTGAGCAAGGTAACATTGGAAACAGATGAACAGTGGCCCCATTTTCACACATCTACTCTATAACTGTCACATATGGTGCACATCCAAGCTGAACAGACTATTCTCTGGTTTACCTTGACTGCTTCATATGCCCTAATTCAACCTATTAACAGCACATCCCCCCCCTCTTCCATGTACGTCATCGATTCAGTTCATTCTATCACATATATGCCTCTTACCCCCTTAACATTTTGACCTTATTACTCCATTGTCTCCTTCATTCCATCCTCTCATCTCTATGGTCTTTCCCTTGCACCATCCACCTCTGACATGTAGAACCTCAAAGGCTTTCTTTGCTAATCCTTCCATATTCCACAATCATCTCATCACACCCTGCTCAGTTCATCTCAGTGAGGCTGCACTAACTGCCAGAGTTCTCTCATACAAAAAGACCTGGATATGACTAGGAAATAGGCGTAAGAGAATCAAATGGAATTTATGTAGAGAAATTTGAGCAAACGAGTTATGGTACATTTAACAGTACATTGGTGGCTTCCTACAAGGGCCCTACAGGAAAAGAAATAGATTAGCGAGATAATGTCAAAGATTTAGGAATTATTATAAATGAAAAACTTTAATCAAGGAGCATGTGAGACAGGACTTTCAAGCAAAATAATAAGTGGTATGATAATGAGAACTTTCACAAGAGACAGAAAACCAATGATGAAAAAGTTCAGTGTGTACATTAGAAGTAAAATGGATTATTGCTGTATTGTATGGCCAGATGGAAATAAACAAGTTGGAAAAAATACAGAAGCACCCCATGAGCATTATTAATGGCTTGGAGCATATGACTATCATGAGAGGCTGAAAGAACTTGAATCCAGAAGTCTTGAAAGAAGGGAAAGATACATGATAATATATGCTTGCCAGCCAATAAAAGATATGAAAATTGATGCTAAGGATCTAAAAGCACTTCAACAAGGAAGATACAGAATTATCAAGCTCAGAATAATTCCTAGCAACATACCATAAAGATTTATTTATTTATGATGATTGGGAATACCTGGTTTAAAAAGCGAGATATACATAAGTATACTTATGTAAGTAGGAGAGATGGCCAGAGAGCGTTATTGGATTACGTGTTAATTGACAGGCGTGCGAAAGAGAGACTTTTGGATGTTAATGTGCTGAGAGGTGCAACTGGAGGGATGTCTGATCATTATCTTGTGGAGGCTAAGGTGAAGATTAGTATGGGTTTTCAGAAAAGAGGAGTGAATGTTGGGGTGAAGAAGGTGGTGAGAGTGAGTGAGCTTGGGAAGGAGACCTGTGTGGGGAAGTACCAGGAGAGACTGTGTACAGAATGGAAAAAGGTGAGAACAATGGAAGTAAGGGGAGTGGGGGAGGAATGGGATGTATTTAGGGAATCAGTGATGGATTGCGCAAAAGATGCTTGTGGCATGAGAAGAGTGGGAGGTGGGCTGTTTAGAAAGGGTAGTGAGTGGTGGGATGAAGAAGTAAGAGTACTAGTGAAAGAGAAGAGAGAGGCATTTGGACGATTTTTGCAGGGAAAAAATGCAATTGAGTGGGAGAAGTATAAAAGAAAGAGACAGGAGGTCAAGAGAAAGGTGCAAGAGGTGAAAAAAAGGGCAAATGTGAGTTGGGGTGAGAGACTATCAGTAAATTTTAGGGAGAATAAAAAGATGTTCTGGAAGGAGGTAAATAGGGTGCGTAAGACAAGGGAGCAAATGGGAACTTCAGTGAAGGGCGTAAATGGGGAGGTGATAACAAGTAGCGGTGATGTGAGAAGGAGATGGAATGAGTATTTTGAAGGTTTGTTGAATGTGTCTGATGACAGAGTGGCAGATATAGGGTGTTTTGGTCGAGGTGGTGTGCAAAGTGAGAGGGTTAGGGAAAATGATTTGGTAAACAGAGAAGAGGTAGTAAAAGCTTTGCGGAAGATGAAAGCCGGCAAGGCAGCAGGTTTGGATGGTATTGCAGTGGAATTTATTAAAAAGGGGGGTGACTGTATTGTTGACTGGTTGGTAAGGTTATTTAATGTATGTATGACTCATGGTGAGGTGCCTGAGGATTGGCGGAATGCGTGCATAGTGCCATTGTACAAAGGCAAAGGGGATAAGAGTGAGTGCTCAAATTACAGAGGTATAAGTTTGTTGAGTATTCCTGGTAAATTATATGGGAGGGTATTGATTGAGAGGGTGAAGGCATGTACAGAGCATCAGATTGGGGAAGAGCAGTGCGGTTTCAGAAGTGGTAGAGGATGTGTGGATCAGGTGTTTGCTTTGAAGAATGTATGTGAGAAATACTTAGAAAAGCAAATGGATTTGTATGTAGCATTTATGGATCTGGAGAAGGCATATGATAGAGTTGATAGAGATGCTCTGTGGAAGGTATTAAGAATATATGGTGTGGGAGGCAAGTTGTTAGAAGCAGTGAAAAGTTTTTATCGAGGATGTAAGGCATGTGTACGTGTAGGAAGAGAGGAAAGTGATTGGTTCTCAGTGAATGTAGGTTTGCGGCAGGGGTGTGTGATGTCTCCATGGTTGTTTAATTTGTTTATGGATGGGGTTGTTAGGGAGGTAAATGCAAGAGTCCTGGAAAGAGGGGCAAGTATGAAGTCTGTTGGGGATGAGAGAGCTTGGGAAGTGAGTCAGTTGTTGTTCGCTGATGATACAGCGCTGGTGGCTGATTCATGTGAGAAACTGCAGAAGCTGGTGACTGAGTTTGGTAAAGTGTGTGGAAGAAGAAAGTTAAGAGTAAATGTGAATAAGAGCAAGGTTATTAGGTACAGTAGGGGTGAGGGTCAAGTCAATTGGGAGGTGAGTTTGAATGGAGAAAAACTGGAGGAAGTGAAGTGTTTTAGATATCTGGGAGTGGATCTGTCAGCGGATGGAACCATGGAAGCGGAAGTGGATCATAGGGTGGGGGAGGGGGCGAAAGTTTTGGGAGCCTTGAAAAATGTGTGGAAGTCGAGAACATTATCTCGGAAAGCAAAAATGGGTATGTTTGAAGGAATAGTGGTTCCAACAATGTTGTATGGTTGCGAGGCGTGGGCTATGGATAGAGATGTGCGCAGGAGGATGGATGTGCTGGAAATGAGATGTTTGAGGACAATGTGTGGTGTGAGGTGGTTTGAGCGAGTGAGTAACGTAAGGGTAAGAGAGATGTGTGGAAATAAAAAGAGCGTGGTTGAGAGAGCAGAAGAGGGTGTTTTGAAGTGGTTTGGGCACATGGAGAGAATGAGTGAGGAAAGATTGACCAAGAGGATATATGTGTCGGAGGTGGAGGGAACGAGGAGAAGAGGGAGACCAAATTGGAGGTGGAAAGATGGAGTGAAAAAGATTTTGTGTGATCGGGGCCTGAACATGCAGGAGGGTGAAAGGAGGGCAAGGAATAGAGTGAATTGGAGCGATGTGGTGTACAGGGGTTGACGTGCTGTCGGTGGATTGAATCGGGGCGTGTGAGGCGTCTGGGGTAAACCATGGAAAGTTGTGTGGGGCCTGGATGTGGAAAGGGAGCTGTGGTTTCGGGCATTATTACATGACAGCTAGAGACTGAGTGTGAACGAATGGGGCCTTTGTTGTCTTTTCTTAGCACTACCTCACACACATGAGGGGGGAGGGGGATGTTATTCCACGTGTGGTGAGGTGGCGATGGGAATGAATAAAGGCAGACAGTGTGAATTGTGTGCATGTGTATATATGTATGTGTCTGTGTGTGTATATATATGTGTACATTGAGATGTATTGGTATGTATATTTGCGTGTATGTACATGTGTATGGGGGTGGGTTGGGCCATTTCTTTCGTCTGTTTCCTTGCGCTACCTCGCAAATGCGGGAGACAGCGACAAAGCAAAATAAATAAGTAAATAGCTTTAGGATCAGAATTTAGTGTTAGTGAAATCTGATGCAATGTCTAGTTGTTGAAGCTATAGAAGTTTGAAGATCATCTTTTAGGAGACATGGGTTTAGGAATAAATCTTTCAGTCATAGAAAATTACTCCTATGGAATATTATCCATTTTGACCAGTCAAGAATAAAGATTTGGTCTCTGAAAATTCCTGAGGAAAACTTAATTCATTTATCCATGTTTCATTTAGCACTTAAAAGCAGAAAACATAACTTGTTGAATCAAGAATTTGGTTGTCCATGTCCTGGTCTGACTGCTAGAGCCCATTATTTAAGGCAATTGGCTTTAGTCTTGGCTTTCTACTAAGGAATCTTTAGTAAGAAGAGATTAGCAAGAAAGTCTTGGCATTTGACAAACACCTTTATTCAATATGAACTCAATTCATATCTGGTTAACCTTCCTTGTGTGGCTCCAGAGGAGCCACAAGCAGAGGATGGTTCAGAACATGAGCTCAGGTTTCTCTTACAATAGGTAATTTCTGAAATTTTTCTTAAAGATATCCTTTAAGATCTTTTTACTTTATGTGGACATGCCCTCAGGTACAAATATATTTTGTTCACAGGTGAGATATGTAAGTTTTGAGGCATGTAGAGTCATGAGATGGTAACTCGAGAGGAGAACTTTCTCCCAGTATCATACAAATAGTAGTCACAAAGAGTGGTGATGAAAAACCCTTTCTGAACCGTTGGTAGAGCTTATGAGCATCCATTTGTTTTCTCTTCCCTTTCTTCCTCTTCTTCTTTTTTTAGAAAATTTCTGTGGCTCCTGACAGGAACAGGCCTGAGGCACATACCCAGTGACCAGTAATTGGTGGTGGTGGCGGCTAGTTGCTTGGTGCTACTACATCTTTGTATTGTTATATCATAGGCCTAAGTTGGATGCTCTACGTTTGTAGGCCTAAGTTGGATGCTCTAAGTTTGTTAGGTCCTTATGCTGGCCTTGTTAGTACAGCAGTAGTTGATGAGGATGAACCATCGTAGATACCCCCTATTTTAGGGAATAATACAGTGTTTCAACCTCCCACTCAGCAAGTGCTCTCTCATATGTTTGTAGGGCTTGCCTATTGTAGGGAGATGCTTTTTTTTTTATCTCTGGAAATGTGCAGTTCTTCCTGCACCTCTCTCTGTCTCTTTCTCAAAAACTTTTCCCAACTTTCCCATCTCCTTTGATGGTTCTGTGGTGTCTTTACTCAGTCCAGTAAGCATACTTGGTATCACTGTAATATATAATCCAATTTGGAAAGCATACATTTTTCAAATAGCTAAGCCTGCCTCAAAAGAATCATCTTGTTCAGATGCTGAAGTTTTCTCTTTTTTTCAGTTATGCAAAGGACTAGTCCTTCATTGTATGGAATATTGCTCCCACATCTAGGGTGGCTCTAGTTCCACCCACTTACTCACCAAAGGTAATTCCAAAGCAATCTGACATATCAACTTTTCCAATCTGACTTCCAAACTTGACCAGTTTCAGACTTTTGTGCTGTTGGATTCTGCTTCTCCTTTGTAGATGTTACCATCATGACAAGGCAGCACTGTATTCAGCAAAAACGATATTCTCTAGTGTATGGCATAATTACTGTGTGTCCGTAAACATCTTAAGATACCTTTTTATTTCCCAATACTTTCAAAATTTGGAATCTCTTACATCTTAATATCTTTCCCGTCAGCCATGATTTTTTATACTTCTGCCTGAGCAAGGTAACATTGGAAACAGATGAACAGTGGCCCCATTTTCACACATCTACTCTATAACTGTCACATATGGTGCACATCCAAGCTGAACAGACTATTCTCTGGTTTACCTTGACTGCTTCATATGCCCTAATTCAACCTATGAACAGCACATCCCCCCCCTCTTCCATGTACGTCATCGATTCAGTTCATTCTATCACATATATGCCTCTTACCCCCTTAACATTTTGACCTTATTACTCCATTGTCTCCTTCATTCCATCCTCTCATCTCTATGGTCTTTCCCTTGCACCATCCACCTCTGACATGTAGAACCTCAAAGGCTTTCTTTGCTAACCCTTCCATATTCCACAATCATCTCATCACACCCTGCTCAGTTCATCTCAGTGAGGCTGCACTAACTGCCAGAGTTCTCTCATACAAAAAGACCTGGATATGACTAGGAAATAGGCGTAAGAGAATCAAATGGAATTTATGTAGAGAAATTTGAGCAAACGAGTTATGGCACATTTAACAGTACATTGGTGGCTTCCTACAAGGGCCCTACAGGGAAAGAAATAGATTAGCGAGATAATGTCAAAGATTTAGGAATTATTATAAATGAAAAACTTTAATCAAGGAGCATGTGAGACAGGACTTTCAAGCAAAATAATAAGTGGTATGATAATGAGAACTTTCACAAGAGACAGAAAACCAATGATGAAAAAGTTCAGTGTGTACATTAGAAGTAAAATGGATTATTGCTGTATTGTATGGCCATTGATTAAACAGATGGAAATAAACAAGTTGGAAAAAATACAGAAGCACCCCATGAGCATTATTAATGGCTTGGAGCATATGACTATCATGAGAGGCTGAAAGAACTTGAATCCAGAAGTCTTGAAAGAAGGGAGAGATACATGATAATATATGCTTGCCAGCCAATAAAAGATATGAAAATTGATGCTAAGGATCTAAAAGCACTTCAACAAGGAAGATACAGAATTATCAAGCTCAGAATAATTCCTAGCAACATACCATAAAGATTTATTTATTTATATATTTATTTTACTTTGTTGCTGTCTCTCACGTTACGAGGTAGCGCAAGGAAACAGACAAAAGAATGGCCCAACCCACCCACATACACATGTGTATACATACACGTCCACACATGCAAATACACATACCTATGCATCTCAACATATACATATATATACACACAGACATATACATATATTCACATGTACATAATTCATACTGTCTGCCTTTATTCATTCCCATCACCACCCCGCCACACATGAAATAACAACCCCCTCCTCCTGCATGTGCACGAGGTAGTGCTAGGAAAAGACAACAAAGGCCACATTCTTTCACACTCACTCTCTAGCCGTCAAGTATAATGCACCGAAACCACAGCTCCCTTTCCACATCCAGGCCCTACAGAACTTTCCAGGGTTTACCCCAGATGCTTCACATGCCCTGGTTCAATCCATTGACAGCACATCGACCCTGGTATACCACATCGTTCCAATTCACTCTATTCCTTGCACGCCTTTCACCGCCCTGCATGTTCAGGCCCCGATCACTCAAAATCTTTTTCACTCCATCTTTCCACCTCCAATTTGGTCTCCCACTTCTCCTTGTTGCCTCCTCCTCTGACACATATATCCTCTTGGTCAATCTTTCGTCACTCATTCTCTCTCTATGACCAAACCATTTCAAAACACCCTCTTTTGCTCTCTCAACCACGCTCTTTTTATTACCACACATCTCTCTTACCCTCTTATTACTTACTGAATCAAACCACCTCACACCACATATTGTCCTCAAACATCTCATTTCCAGCACATCCACCCTCCTCCACACAACTCTATCTATAGCCCACACATCGCAACCATATAATATTGTTGGAACCACTATTCCTTTAAACATACCCATTTTTGCTTTCCGAGATAATATTCTCGACTTCCACACATTCTTCAAGGCTCCCAGAACTTTCGCCCCCTCCCCCACCCTATAATTCACTTCCGCTTCTATGGTTCCATCCACTGCCAAATCCACTTCCAGATATCTAAAACACTTCACTTCCTCCAGTTTTTCTCCATTCAAACTTACCTCCCAATTGACTTGTCCCTCAACCCTACTGTACCTAATAACCTTGCTCTTATTCACATTTACTCTCAGCTTTCTTCTTTCACACACTTTACCAAACTCAGTCACCAGCTTCTGTAGTTTCTCACACAAATCAGCTGCCAGTGCTGTATCATCAGCGAACAACAACTGACTCACTTCCCAAGCTCTCTCATCCACAACAGACTACATGGTTGCCCCTCTTTCCAAAACTCTTGCATTCACCTCCCTAACAACTTCATCCATAAACAAATTGAACAACTATGGAGACATCACACAACCCTGCCACAAACCAACATTCACTGAGAACCGATTACTTTCCTCTCTTCCTACACGTAAACATGCCTTGCATCCTCGATAAAAACTTTTCACTGCTTCGAACAACTTACCTCCCACACCATATATTCTTAATACCTTCCACAGAGCATCTCTATCAACTCTATGATATGCCTTCTCCAGATCCATAAATGCTACACAGGTGGTCTGCAAACAATCTTGAAAGGTTATTTAATGTGATTCCAGAAGAAATACAAAACATGCTTGGAGTTACTCCACTCTGTTTGAGTAATATAGAGTAACGTGGGAAATAGGGTGGAAGAGTATGGAGGGAGAGAAATGGGGAGGAGTGCATAAAATGGTGTATATGAAGAAGGCATGTAAGAACAGGGATATTTAGAAACTCTTTTGCTATGGCTGCCCCTTGATGGGGGTTCTCTGAGGTAGCAGGCATCAGAGATTTAGATAGATAGCATAGAGTTACTACAGACGTTTAATACCCCGAAGAACTTAGCTTCCCCACTCATTCTATGACTCAGTTAAGACCCTTGGCTCCATCCGGTGCCACATCCATTTCCAAGTACCTAAAACACTCCACTTCATCCAGATTCTACCTGTTCAAAACTACTTTCAAACCATCTTGTTTTATCCCTTGTCTCTCCTCTCTCCTATGATTTGTCCCTTTTCAAAAAGCAAGCTTCCCACATGCTCCCAGAAATATGGGAAATTATTTTCCCCTCTGTATCTTTTGCTTCTTTTTCATCATTCAAAGTTTAGGCTTATCAAGGACTTCTGCCCACAACTGAAAAAATTTGGAAAAACAAAATATACAAAAAAAATTTCATCCATTCTTGGTTTAGAATGACAAAATGATAGAAACTGATTGTGATTCCACATTATGATCTGAGATATTTTATTCACAAAAATACATTTTGAATGATGTGATAGTTATATCACTGGACTTTATTTTAAACTCTTCAAAACCCATTAGGAATTAGGATCACAGGATTTTTGAAGCTATCCTCCGTATCATAATGCTATTCTGTCACTAGACTAGTATATTTTTCCTGGTGTAGCAAGGCATATGACAGTTCATTAGTTATAGAATCATAAGTAAAGGAGGGACAGTCTTACTATACCGATAATATAAACTGAGGTAAAATTTGTAAGGAGTGATCTAATGTGACCTCTAACCAGTCCCTTTTTACTATGTGCAAAATCAAGGAGTCTAAGTTGATAATTTTTAATGGTCTTTAGAAATGATCAGGGGCTCAGGTGTGATGTTTTGATTTGGAAAACCCTAGTAGAGGGTGAAGCATAAGGGTTCAGATCCACATTTTGGTGCTATAATTGCTATGATTTCCTACTCTTCTCATCCAGCCGCAGCATATGCATTCTTTTTTTATTTAATGTACATGCAGGTGTACTATTGAAAATAATTGACTTAGATGTTTGGAAACCTTAAGAAATGTACATTTTTGATAAAGAAGTGCTGTGACATGGTTCACACTGTTGAAAAAAACTAAAAGTGGTTTTGACTAAAAGATATAGCTGCTTGGCATTTGAAATTTATGAAAAGTTTTTAGGAAACAAAGGATATCTGATGGGAGGTAGTGAAATCAGGAAGGTAATCGGAGGGTATGAAATATGTAACTGTTTCAAGTAAATTGATTGATGTACAATAGTGATGGCGAGTTTAGATATTTTAGTACTAGAATATGAGTTGATTGGTAACCACCATTTTAAGCTTGAAGACATTCCTTAATATATCACCCATATGATTTATATGGGAATGAGAGTATATTTTCTTACCAAAATGAGGCTTGCTGAGATAAGTGCAAATAGTTTCATCTTCCCATTGTGACTTGAGGGAGGCAAGTTGACTGTCATGGTCTCAGCAGGCAAAGTGAGCATTGTGCCATGTAGCCATCTCACTGCTGAAATAATAGCAGCTGTTTCCCAGTCGAATGAAATTGCTAGGACAAATGTATCGTTGATACCATTGATTCTCATCTCCATTCTGGCCTTGACACCAGCCTGTTTTGAAAATACATTAAAAACGTATTAATGTTGATCATTACTGAAGTCATTAGTAATCACCGCATAGATTTATCAATAGCAGTGAGATTTTATGTACTGTACTGCATTGGACACAGAATTTTCATACAGAGTATTATGTGTTCATTGGCTTATTAAATTAGTTGAGTATCCCTGTTATTAGTGATGAATGTATCATATCCTCTTGTGCAGCACAACTGTTTATGTAGTGCCACCTTCAAATACACCAATTGTTCTTTTAACCTTGCACTGCTTGTCCTTCCAGTTTATCTTTGGATTCTTTCTACGTTCACCCTTACCCAATGCACATGTAGACTTTTTGCCATTCTTTGTATATTTATTATTCAAACCATTTCAGTGTACCCACACTTTAAAGCATTTTCTACTACTATCCCCATTTGCTATTTCTTTACTCTTTCTACAACTTGAATTTTTCTAGCAACCTATCTTTACCAATCATTTTAAAAAGTGCATGGAAGTACTGTAGATTGCACCATTCTATTATTTTTGCATCTTCAAACTGACACTTATCTCTATGTGCTTTGTTCAGGACACAATTGTTGTTTTTGTCCCACTTTTCCTAATTCACTACCCGATGTTTTTTGGAATATATCTAGATATATAACAATTTTTACCTCTCCACCTTACATCAGAAAATACTTTGCACCCAGAATCACTATTTTTAGAATTAGCGAGTATGTTGTATGGTTGCGGAGGAGGATGGATGTGTTGGAAATGAAATGTTTGAGGACAGTATGTGGTGTAAGGTGATTTGATCGAGTAAGTAATGAAAGGGTAAGAGAGATGTGTGGTAATAAAAAGAGTGTGGTTGAGAGAGCAGAAGAGGGTGTTGAAATGGTTTGGACACATGGAGAGAATGAGTGAGGAAAGTTTGACAAAGAGGATATGTGTGTCAGAGATGGAGGGAAGAAGGAGAAGCAGGAGACCAAATTGGAGGTGGAAGGATGGAGTGAAAAAGATTTTGAGCGATTGGGGCCTGAACATACAAGAGGGTGAAAGGTATGCAAGGAATAGAGTGAATTGGAACAATGTGGTATACCAAGGTGGATGTGCTGTCAATGGATTGAACCAGGGCATGTGAAGCGTCTTGGGTAAACCATGGAATGGTCTGTGGGGCCTGGATGTGGAAAGGGAGCTGTGGTTTTGGTGCATTACACATGACAGCTAGAGACTGAGTGTGAACAAATGAAACCTTTTTTTGTCCTTCCTTTCCTGGCACTCCCTCATTTGTGGTGGTGGTGGTGGTGGGGATGTTATTTCAGGTGTGGTGGGCTGGCGATGGGAATGGATGAAGGCAGCAAGTATGAATATGTTCATGTGTATATATGTATGTTTGTGTATATACATGCATGTATACCTTGAAGTCTATATGTGTGTGTGGGCATTTATCTATATACTTGTGAACATGGGTGGGTTGGGTCATTCCTCGTCTGTTTCCTTGCACTACCTCGCTGACGTGAGAGATGGCATTTAAGCATAATAGTAAAAAAGATTGTATTTCAGTTTCTAAAAAAAAGGAATAGAAGAAGGAGCCAAGCAGGGAGTGCCCATCCTCCTCATATGCTAATGTTGAGGTGTCAATGTGTGTGGATGTAACTAAGATCAGAAGAGGAGAGAGATAGATAGTTTGTTTGAGGAAAGAAATGTGGATTTGCTGACTCTTGAGTGAAACAAAGTTTATGGATAAAGGGGAGGGATGGTTTGGAAATGTCATAGGAGTAAAGTGAGGAGTTTGGTGAAAGGACAAGAGCTAAGGAAGGAGTAACACTACTCCTGAAGCAGGAATTGTGGGTGTGTGATAGAGTGTAAGCAGGTAAATTCTAGATTGATGTGGGTAGAATTGAAAGTGGTTGCTGACAAATGGGTGATTATTCGTGCTTATGCACCTGGCCTTGGAAAAAAAGGTCAAGAAAGGCAAGTATTTTGGGAGCAGCTGAGCAAATATGTCAGCAGTTTTAATGTAAGAGACCAGATGGGTGATCATGATTCGAAGATGATAATGTGGCAGTTGAGAGTTTAATTGAGTGCTGTGGGGTATTTGGTATTACGAATGGAAATGGTGAACAGCTTGTGGAGTTGAAAGAGGATTGGTGATTGGGAATACCTGGTTTAATTGAATGGAAATGGTGAACAGCTTGTGGAGTTGAAAGAGGATTGATGATTGGGAATACCTGGTTTGATAAAAGGGACATACACAAGTATACATATGTGAGTAGGAGAGGTGGTCAACAGGTATTATTGAATTACCCTTTGATTGATAGGCATGTAAAGGAGAGACTTTTGAAAATAAATGAGCTGAGATAAGCAGCTGGTGAATTGCCAGATCACTGTCTTGTAGAGACAAGGGTGAAGATTTGCAGAGGTTTAAGGAAAAGAGGAAACAATATCTGAGAAGAGAGTGGTGAGAATAAGTAAGCTTGGAAAAAAGGCTTATGTGAAGAAATACCAGCAAAGATTGAGTGAAGAATGGCAGAAGGTGAGAGTAAATGGAGGATGAGGATTGGGTGAGGAATGGGACGTATTTAAGGAAGCAGTGATGGCATGTGCAAGAGATGCATGTGGCATGCAAAAGGTGGAAGGTGGGCAGATTAGAAAGGGTAGTAAGAAAAAGAGAGACATTTTGGCAGTACATACTGGGAAGAAGTGTAAGTGATTGGAGAATGTATGAGGGAAAGTGGCAAGAGGTCAAGAGGAAGGTGCTGGGGTTAAAAGAGAAGGCAAATGAGAGTTAAAGCCTTACATAAGATCAAATGTGGCAAGATGGCTGGAGTGGATGATATTGTAGTTGAATTTATTAAGAAAGACTGTGGCTGTGTTGTTCAGATAGTTAGGACTTTCAGTGATGTACCTGAGAATTGGCAGAATGCATGCATAGCACCATTGTATAAAGGCAATGGGGATAAAGGTGTTGAGTATCTGGTAAGGTGTATGAGAGGGTGTTGATTTAAAGGGTGAAGGCATGTACAGAACATCAGACTGGGGAAGAGCAGTGTGTTATAAGTGGAAGAGGATGTATAGATCAAGGACTTGCATTAACGAATGTGTGAGAAATACCTGGAGAAATAGAGGGATATGTATGTGGCATTTATAGATCTAGATAAAGCATACGATAGGGTTGAAAGGTCTTATGAATTTGCAGTATGAGAAGAAAGCTGCTAGAAGAAGCAAGAAGTTTTTATCAAGGGTGTAAGATGTGTGCTCAAGTAGGAAGAGAGGAGGGTGAATGGTTGTAAGTGAGGGTTGGTCTGCAGCAGGGGTGTGTGATGTCGCTGCGGTTGTTTGATTTGTTTGTGGATGGGATGGTGAGGGAGGTAGATTTGAGTTTTGGAGAGAGGGGTGAGTATGCAGTCTTTGGGGGGGATGAGAGAGCCAGGAAAGTGAGTCATTTATTGTTTGATAATGACACAGAACTGGTGAGAGATTCAAGTGAAAAACTGCAAAACTTGGTAACAGTTTGGAAGAGTTTGTGAAAGGAGAAAGTTGAGCTTTTTTGTGAATAAAAGGAAGGTTATTAGGTTTAGCTGGGATGAGGGACAGGTTAGTTAGGGGTGTGAGTTTGAATGAAAAAAAAAATTGGAGGAAGTGAAGTGTTTTCAATAGCTGGGAGTAAACATGGCAGCAAATGGATCCATAGAAGCAGAAATGAGTCGTAGGAATGATGAGGGGGTGAAGGTTCTGGGAGCACTGAAGAATGTATGGAAAGAGAGAGCATTATCTGGGAGAGCAAAAATGGGTATGTTTGAAGGAATAATATCCCCAGCAATATTATATGGGTGCAGGACATAGGCTATAGATTAGACTATGCAGAGGAGGGTGTGTTGGAAATGAAATGTTTGAGGACGATGTTTGATATGAAGGGTTTTGAACAAGTAAGTAAGAGAGAGGTGTGGTAATGAAAAGAGTGTGGTTGAGAGAGATGAAGTGGATGTGCTGAAATGGTGTGGATATATGGAGAGAATGAGTGGGAAAGGTTGATGAAAAGCATATATGTGTCAGAAGTGGAGGGAACAAGGAGAACAAGGAGACCAAATTGTTGGAAGGAGGGAGTGAAAAAGAGTTTGAGCAACTGGGGCCTTATCATGCAGGAGAGTGAAAGGTATGCATGGGATAGAGTAAATTGGAATGATGTGCTGTACTAGGGTCAGTGTGATGTCAGTGGACTGAACCAGGGCATGTGAAGTGTCTGAGGTAAATCACGGAAAGGTCTTTGTGGCATAGTTGTGGATGGGGAACTGTGGTTTCATTGCATTACACATGACAGCTAGAGAAAGGATGTGAGTGGATGTGGCCTTTCTTCCTCTGTTGATGGTGCTACTTCGCTAATGTGGGAATTGATGATCAAGTTTGGAAGAAATCGTCATTAGGCTTTCTTTTAACTTCGGTAACAGGGAAGTTGAGGTACTAAATTGTTTCTAATTCTGAATCAGTGGCTCTATCTTAACTGCATGTAAACTGTTCAGTAGTTACTTTTATTGAATTATATTGAATTACACCTTGTGAAATTATTATACTGTAATTCTAATTATTCTAAATTACAGTGAGATGATACAGTTATCAGAGGTAACTTCTGCTGGAATTAGATGGGTTTTAGATCTTTCTTCTGGTCATAAGTCTTTAGAGCTGTGCTTGATTTGATGTAAAATCCCTTCCTAAACACATTATCTCAGTGGTGTCTGTTGAGGAGAAGATTTATCCCACTTCTTGATTAGAAATATACATTACTGTTGTAGTGTTGACCATGGCGACTTTGTCAAACACTTTTAGCATGAAGCAATAGAAAGTACAAAGACTAAGTGCAGTTCTCCATGGGTAGAGTTTTAGATATATTTTGACATCCCAAAATCCTACATGAGATTACCTAGTGAGTTAAAAACTCCGTCATAAATGCTGTTTAGATTAAAGGGTAAATTAATACTTGCATACAAGTCCCAATCCTTTCAACAAGTTTTCATGACTTCTTTCAAAGACCAAATAGATTAGCACTCTGTAGACTTTTTACAGTCCCCTCATGTTCATAGAAAAAATTAACCTTAACCTCTATCAAATTGCTGTTTCCCTGGGCAATATAGAGGCAGATTTATAGCACATTTTGCTCTAGGTGTTTCATGTCTCTTTTTTTCTAGCATTTTTCAGGTTAAAGTTTGTTCAAATTAAAGGAATCTTGTCCACAATAGATCTTTTAGAGTATAAGATTTCCTCATTTGTGTGTAATGGTGGGTCTGCATCTAAGATGAAAATGCAAAACTTAGGCCTCATGGTTCCTCAGAAGGTCAAAAGCAAACTCCTTGGTTCATTCCTTCCTTTCTGTGCCTCTCTCTTCACATAAGAGTTAATACACAATTCTAAGGACAAATGAAGCTCACCCTTAGTTATCATTTCCAACAATATTTTCATATCATAACTTTCAGTGTTTTCATATGATTGCATAGAACATTGAAGCCTTCTCTTAAATACCAGAAAGAAGCTCTTCATTGTAACTTTTTGTGGCTAAGGTCAAAATTAGAAAGTCTGGACTCATTTCTTCCCATACAGTCCAGTGGTCAAGAGAATTTCTGCTAGCCTGGAAAAAAATGCAGAAAATTCTCAGTCTAAGTGACTTTCTGGAAATTACAGGATAGACTTAATTTTTTCTGTCAAGTTTTTCAGAAAATCTTGGGTAGGAAAGTCATAGATCACTTCTCTCCTTTCTCACAATAATTCATGCTAGCCTCCAACAAAAGTCTTTAGCAGTTTCATCAGCATATGATCCAGAAAAGTCCCTGAAGCAATGATTGTGTTGCATTTACATCTTCTCTTTAATGCAAGAAAAAGAGCTCATCCTCAAAAGGATTTTCTTCGACCTGTCAACTTTCTGCATTTTCAGTCTTGTAAAGAGGCTTACGTTTACTGCTTGTCAGTAGGTAAATAAGGTTATTCCACATGTTTCTGGATGGCAGAAATAAAATCAAAGGATGCATGCTGCCTTATCCTCTTCTTTCCAATGTTCATAAACTAGCAAGGTTTCAAAGAGAAAGAAGTTCTTGGCAGTTTACAGTCATGCCTTCTGGCCAAAGTCTTGCACCAGCTTTTTTCACCAGAATAATAAGAATGATTATTTCTTCTTTGTTCTCTCAGGAAAATAAACATCCTGTCATACCTGGACAGTTTTATATCAGGATGAATCCAACATTCAGTACATAGTATTTGTCTCTCTCTATGCATTGGGAATTTTACTAAGCTGATAAAGTTCAGTTTGAGTGGCTAGGCACAAGTCCGCTTACCAAGAGAATTTTTTTCTGAGAAGGCTTACTTTGTCAGTGTTCAAAGTGAGCCTCAAAGCAATATTTTAAAAGGATTTTAGTAAACTTGGCTTTGCTAGTAATTGGATCCCTTAGGCACCATCTTCATTTATAGATTTTCCTCATCCTCCAAAAACGATTTTTTGCGTCATATTGCTAAGGAAACAATGGCAATCTGCAATCCACTCTTTTCCTGCATGGGATAGATATTCGTATAAGCAGGGAAGCTCAGTTTTTCAATGTTGGTCAAATACCACTGGGGTTTTTGCAGTAAATGGGTAGATGCTTTGTGTAGATCCAAACCTCAGTTCTTAGAAGTGACCTTAGGACAGACTGCCTTCAGATGGATCTTCATTCTGGCTGTTTCACCTAAGTCAGACCACTTCACCATCAAATGCAATGCTCTCCTGGTGTGTGTCTCTCTGATGAAAGATTTCTCAGCTTTTGACACAGCTGCCCTCTCTCATCATTGGACCTGTAGGATAAACTTTACTCTTTCCTCCCAGTAAATTTATGTTCACAAATTCTACAGAAGCTGGATCTTTTTTGGAAATCAATAACCTGGTGGCAACATATTCATAGAGATCACAGCCTTCTTTCCCCCAGCTTATTCCCTGTTCTTGAATGTAGTCCCAGTTCTAATCCAACTACTCAATGCCCCAACTTTTCTGCAGTAATTTTGTTTCCCCCTGGCTTCCTTTCAGCCTTGCTCTCTTTGCTCATGCTATCTGGCTGACTTAAGATAGGAACAGTGTTTATAACACATGAAGAGGTATTTCTTCCTATGGAGGAAGACAGTGAGCAATTGTTATTTTTCTTCCTGATCCTTCTTACCTGTATTTACTCCGATAATTCATGTAGTGTAGTTTGAGGGTTTGGAGGCATAAGTTAGTTGTGTATATTTATGTATATGTGGAGTTTAGATTATGACATCAGCTTTCTTATATAGAAAAGATGATGGTGAGCATTCATTCATGCAAGGGGATCTGGTGTTTAGGAATCTATGGTTAGATTACAAACAGGTTATTATTTGCATATTGCTATAATGTTCATGGAGATAGCAGGGCTGTCTCATTTTCCACACCCACCTGTTGCCTGTATAAGGATAATTTAGCTTTCCATGAGATTAGAATAATTTTTTTTTTTAAGTTTTCTTTGATATAAATGTAATGCTGTATTGTGATACTGAAGAGATACAGGCTCTTTCCATTTAAGTTGGGTTTTGTCTGTATGTTCTTCTGGCCAAATATCATTTGCCTATGTTTAATGGCAAAAACAATTTGAATTGTAAGTCACCCTGAGAATCTTTCTCACAATACATATACCACCACATTATTCCCCTTAGTTTTCTCTGACTTTGATTAGTAATTTCATGTAAATGATATTCGAGATATCTTGGGATACACGCTACATGTTCAGCTCACTGTTTTGTATGCTGGCAGTGGTGAACCATAATACTCTGGTTTATATAAGTGAAAAATGGTGCTCAAGTCAGTTTGTCAGAATTACAGCATATTGTCCACATCAAGATTAAAACCAGTTATAATGTTGGTTTTGATATATATGCATTCTTATTTTCCTTCAAAATTTTTGGTTAAAATTTGGAGCACTAATTTCACATTAACTTTCAAACCAGTCTCTGTATTGCACTTTAGTCCTGATGGAGGAGTGCATTTCATTGAAGTGTAAGGGTCAGAACATGGTTTATGAACTTTTGTGTGCACATGCTTCTCCAAACTTTGCAACTGACTCAGAAAGAAAACTACCTAGATAATCTCAAATACATGATTAGTTTTTTTAGCAGTTTTAACTTTTTCTGTTTATTCTTATTTTATTTTGACTTGATCTGAGAATTGTTGAGCGATAACAAGTCTTGTAGTGCTATATTATTTCCTGTTTTGCATGTGTGTAATGGAAAAGCATTATTTTCCGAAGTACATACCGTTCAATCATGGTATGGGAATATTTTGTATTAAAAAACAATTTGTTGGGGGCACAGCCCCAGAAGCTTTAGTTTTCAGCCTTTTTGTAATATGAAATGGCATTCTCCATCCATGAAATTTGCAGAATAGATTGTAGAGAAAAGTTACAGTACATATTTCCCATATTATTTGGAGAGGGATTAATCCATTTGAGCCAGTTATTTTCTTTTGCCATCGTATTTCAGTATTGCTATATCATGAATGATTGCTGCAATATGAATCTCTGGAATGATCAAAATGTTATGAAAACAGAAATCTGAGGAAACCCATAAGAGTCACATCCTTGGTTTATGCAGTGCTTTGCCAAGTTCTGTGTGGCTTGAAATTAAAACAAAGTTCGAATTCTGGATTTCATTATTTTTTCACCACATCTTACTTAAGCAGTTAGAGTACTGTAATACTCAATGAGATATTTTGCCATCAGGGTATGATATAGTTTTTATTAACCAAGAGAAATGATGAAACCAGTTTTCGGTTGTTTGAGTCCATATGTTTTTTCTGCTATAATTTTTGAATAGCCCATTTGGCATAAGTGGCACTGTAATGGCTGATATAACAAATGTGCACATATGAGGTTTTGTTTTTATGTATTGTTTAAGATGTTACCATAACGTTGAAGTTACTAGAACATGGCTAAAGTTTAAACAGAATTACCTTGCAAACTCAGCAAAAGAAAAAGGAGGAGGGTTGTGAAGCTTCTCATCATTATTGAACAAACTAGGCTTATGACCTTATGATTTTTGATTGGAGAGGCACATGGTCAAGATGAATCATGTGTTGTTTGTTTGGTGAGAGTTGTCAGCTGTCTGTCAGTTTTTCATTCATTTTTGTCTGTTTTTCATTAATTTTTGCTATCTATTTGCATTTCCACAGTCTGGATAACTTTTTTCTCCAGAATTTTTATTTACTTTTGCATTTTTTATGTGTTATACTATTTATGTAGACTTATTAAAAAGGGGAAAGCTAATACTGGGCAACTTTTGTGGTATATCTTTAAGTCACCTTTGGTGTGAGGATATCTCCCTTGTTGTCTTCAGGATGATAAGATTAGTGGAACTGTTATCTCCTGCATCATCCACATATGACAGTTTCACCTCACTGGTAATAGGTTTTCACTGTTATAAAAGAATATTTTGTCTAAAGTCCAAGCTCTGACAATCAGGTCATATTCATCATCATGTCATTAGTTATGCTCATTGTTTTCTTTATTTTACATCACTGCATCATGTCAGTACATAGATATGTATTATTTTAAAAGATAGCTACATCATCAAGGTTATCAGTATTATCTCTTATTATCACTTTTGTGTGGAATTGGCTAATACTGGCAGCACAATCATGAGCTGAAGATAGATATCACACAAAAGGGTTTTCCATATTCTCATCTACCTTTTATAGATAGTTTGCTTACTGCCCATCTTCTTTAACCACACAAGAATAGGGGACTTCCTTTTCTTTATGTGTTGTCCACAAGTCATTTCTTGTTTAAATATGGTGGATCAAGTACATATATGCACCTTTTTTTGAAAATTTATTATGCAGAGGTAAAGTTTTCAGCCATTTCACTGAAGGCTGGTAAGACTGGAATGTCCAGTTTCTTAGGAATAGACTTGTTACCTTGATGGGATGTTGATTGCAGTTATTGCTTTTCATGTCTTTTGAAAAAGTGTCCATATGATGCAATTGATGGTTTTTTTCATTAATTTCTCTTTCCATAAGATATTAGCCACCTTATCAGGATCCTTAACTTCAAAAATTGATGGTTTTTTCATTAATTTCTCTTTCCATAAGATATTAGCCACCTTATCAGGATCCTTAACTTCACTATAAGTTTATTACATTTTCATTGTGCCATTTCCTTCCCTGTGGCTTTTTTTTTCCTGCTGTTTGATCTTTCACCTTTCTTTTACTGGATATCTTGCTCAGGGTACCTTACCTCTTTTCTCCTTTTCAGTACTCTGCATTACTCACCTGGCTTTACACCAGCCTTCATGCATTTCTAATAATTTCTCCATTACATTGTTGCACCTCTTCATTGTATGCCCCTTTACCCTCCCTGTAGATATGTAGATACTAACTCTACCTGTTCCCTTTCACTTCATCAGATTTGTGAATAGGGGGCTTCAGTTTTCATGCATTACACATGAATGGATGTGAGTGAATGCATCCTTTCTTTATCTGTTCCTGGTGCTACCTCATTGACTCTTGAAATGGCAAATAAGCATGAAAGGAAAACAGTTTTAAAGATAAAATCATTAATCATTCATTCTTAAAGTAATTTGGCTTTAAAACTGTGACCACCATCTTAACAAGTCCACACTTTAGAGTAAGATCATTATAGAATTATCAGATAAGGCCTGCACATACAGAACAATAGTCTCCCACAGGAAAAAAAAATCTCAAACACACATTACCTTTTAAAGGTAAAAAACAAACTCCACATTATGGAAGCATTTTGGATTTTACATTGGTGACTACCATCACAGTGATGTCAGGCTCTACTAGAGTAAACTTAAAAATCAACAAAAACTAGGTAAAAACTACAGAGCAAAAACAAATGAACGGCATTATATATTGCCCAGTATGAAGCAAGGTAAAAGAAAGATATATCATACCACTGTTTGCTGAACTCACCAGTGGTACATTGTTTCAACGGAGGTGGAGTAGCTCTGTCTTGGCTTCATTGGTCATATATCAACTAGTTCTCAAGAGGGGTTTGATTCTGGAGCATACCACTTGAAGAGAGAATAAGATGCTGTATCACAAAGTGATTAGTCTGGATTGGGACTTTCTTTTTGTAAATCTAGTCATTTATCATCTACCAGAAGTGAACCTGGTTTCAACAAGGACCAAACATTAACTGGCAGTTCATGTTGCTTTCTCCCAAATTTACTTACAAGTTTAATAGAAGCACACAGTTTGAATGATGATATGTGGATGTATATATCTTACAGAGGCGTAAGTTTGTTGAGTATTCCTGGGAAATTATATGGGAGAATATTGATTGAGAAGGTAAAGGCATGTACAGAGCATCAGATTGGGGGAGGTCAGTGTGGTTTCAGAAATAGTAGAGGATGTGTGAATCAGGTGTTTGCTTTGAGGAATGTATATAAGAAATACTTGGAAAGCAGATGGATTTGTATGTGGCATTTGTGGATCTGGAGAAGGCATATGATAGGGTGGATAGAGATGCTTTGTAGAAGGTTTTAAGAGTATATGATGTGGGGGTTAAACTGCTAGAAGCAGTAAAAAGCTTTTACCAAGGATGTAAGGCATGTGTACAAATAGGGAGAGAGGAAACTGAATGGTTCCGAGTGAATGTCAGTTTGTGGTAGGGGTGCAAGATGTCTCCATTGTTGTTTAGTTAGTTTATGGATGGGGTGGTTAGGGAGGTGAATGCAAGAGTTTTGGAGAAAGGGGCAAGCATGCAGTCTGTTGTGGATGAGAGGGCTTGGGAAGTGAGTCAGTTGATGTTTTTTGATGATACAGCACTGGTGGCTGATTCCAGTGAGAAACTACAGAAGTTGGTGACTGAGTTTGGTGAAGTGTGTGAAGGAAGAAAGCTGAGAGTAAATGTGAATGAAAGCAAGGTTATTAGGTTCAGTATGGTTGAGGGACAAGTTGATTGGGAGGTAAGTTTGAATGGAGAAAAATTGGAGGAAGTGGAGTGTTTTAGATATCTGGGAGTGGACTTAGCAGTGGATGGAACCATGGAAGCAGATGTGAGTTACATGTTGGGTGAGGAGCAAAGGTTCTTGGAGCATTGAAGAATGTGTGGAAGGTGAGAATATTATCTCGGAGAGCAAAAATGGGTATGTTTGAAGGATTAGTGGTTCCAACGGTGTTATATGGTTGTAAGGCATTGGCTATAGATAGAGTTGTGCGGAGGAGGGTGGATGCGTTTGAAATGAAAAGTTTGAGGACAATATGTGGTGTGAGGTGGCTTGATCAAGTAAGTAATGAAAGGGTGAGAGAGATATATGGTAATAAAAAGAATGTGGTGGAGATAGCAGAAGAGGGTGTGTTGAAATGGTTTGGACCATGGAGAGAATGAGTGAGGAAACATTGACTAAGAGGATATATGTGTCAGAGGTGGAGGGAAAGAAGGAGAAGCAGGAGACCAAATTGGAGGTTGAAGGATGGAGTGAAAAAGATTTTGAGCAATCGGGGACTGAACATACAGGAGGTTGAGAGGCTTGCAAGGAATAGTGAATTGGAACGATGTGGTATACTGGGGTCAGAGACCTGTTGATGGATTGAACCAGGCCATGTGAAGTGTCTTGGGTAAACCATGGAAAGGTCTGTGGGGCCTGGATGTAGAAAGGGAGCTGTAGTTTCAGTGCATTACACATGACAACCAGGGACTGAGTGTGAATGAATGTGGCCTTTTTTTGTCTGTTCCTGGCGCTGCCTTGCTGCTACTTCGTGTGTGGCAGGGTGGCAACGGAAATGGATGAAAGCAGCAATTATGGATATGTACATGTGTATATATGTATATGTCTGTGTACGTATATGTATGTATATGTTGAAGTGTATATGTATGCGTGTGTGGGCATTTATGTATATACATGTGTATGTGGGTGGGTTGGGCCATTTCTTGTCTGTTTCCTTGCACTTCCTCAATGACTCGGGAGACGGCAGTTAAGTATAATGAATATAGATAAATATCATAGGGATACCTTTATGGAAGCTTCCATGGGTGATATTGACAAACTTGACTATTGCTCAGGCTTGGAGGTGTTGATATCTCATTTTTGATCAAACCTGACATAACTGTTTGACAGAGGCAAGAATTCATAGGAAATTCCCATTCTGATGCTGTCACACATGGTCAAGGGGATCATGCATGTAGATCATTTACTAAAGTCTTCAGCATCTCATACATGCACCTTTTGAAAGTATCCACAAGTTGGGTAGTCAGCAGTTTGTGTTGAACTAGTTAAGGCAAGTTTTTTATGTAGTTTATCATATATCTTCTCAAGGTTAACTAAGGTGTTTTTGATTTGAGGTCAAATTTTGTGATAACTGGGCCTGTTTGGTTTTTAAGATTTAATGTTGAAGACCCTGTCCTTGGTAGAGCTGGCTACTTAGAGTATGGTTTGAGAGTTACATTCTCTCTGGAAAAGGAATGAATTACCTTTGGTAAGAATATCCCTGGGGATAGAGGAGAAAGAATACTTCCCACGCATTCCTCACATGTCGTAGAAGGCGACTAAAGGGGACGGGAGCGAGGGCTAGAAACCCTCCCCTCCTTGTATTTTAACTTTCTAAATGGGGAAACAGAAGAAGGAGTCACGTGGGGAGTGCTCATCCTCCTCGAAGGCTCAGATTAGGGTGTCTAAATGTGTGTGGATTTAACCAAGATGAGAAAAAAGGAGAGATAGGTAGTATGTTTGAGGAAAGGAACCCGGATGTTATGGCTCTGAGTGAAACGAAGCTCAAGGGTAAAGGGGAAGAGTGGGTTGGGAATGTCTTGGGAGTAAAGTCAAGGGTTAGTGAGAGGACAAGAGCAAGGGAAGGAGTAACACTACTCCTGAAACAGGAGTGGTGGGAGTATGTGATAGTGTAAGAAAGTAAACTCTAGATTGATATGGGTAAAACTGAAAGTGGATGGAGAAATGGATGATTATTGGTGCATATGCACCTGGGCATGAGAAGAAAGATCATGAGGGGCAGGTGTTTTGGGAGCAGCTGAATGAGTGTGCCAGTGGTTTTGATGCACAAGACCGGGTTATAGTGATGGGTGATTTGAATGCAAAAGTGAGTAATGTGGCAGTTGAGGGAATGATTGGTATACATGGGGTGTTCAGTGTTGTAAATGGAAATGGTAAAGAGCTTGTAGATATATGTGCTGAAAAAGGACTGGTGATTGGGAATACCTGGTTTAAAAAGCGAGATATACATAAGTATACGTATGTAAGTAGGAGAGATGGCCAGAGAGCGTTATTGGATTACGTGTTAATTGATAGGCACGCGAAAGAGAGACTTTTGGATGTTAATGTGCTGAGAGGTGGAACTGGAGGGATGTCTGATCATTATCTTGTGGAGGCAAAGGTAAAGATTTGTAGAGGTTTTCAGAAAAGAAGAATGTTGGGGTGAAGAGACTGGTAAGAGTAAGTGAGCTTGGGAAGGAGACTTGTGCGAAGAAGTACCAGGAGAGACTGAATCCAGAATGGAAAAAGGTGAGAACAAAGGACGTAAAGGGAGTGGGGGAGGAATGGGATGTATTTAAGGAATCAGTGATAGCTTGCACAAGAGATGCTTGTGGCATGAGAAGCATGGGAGGTGGACAGATTAGAAAGGGTAGTGAGTGGTGGGATGAAGAAGTAAGATTATTAGTGAAAGAGAAGAGAGAGGCATTTGGACGATCTTTGCAGGGAAATAATGCAAATGAGTGAGAGATGTATAAAAGAAAGAGGCAGGAGGTCAAGAGAAAGGTGCAAGAGGTGAAAAAGAGGGCAAATGAGAGTTGGGGTGAGAGAGTATCATTAAGTTTTAGGGAGAATAAAAAGATGTTTTGGAAGGAGTTAAATAAAGTACGTAAGACAAGGGAACAAATGGGAACATCAGTGAAGGGGGCTAATGGGGAGGTGATAACAAGTAGTGGTGATGTGAGAAGGAGATGGAGTGAGTATTTTGAAGGTTTGTTGAATGTGTTTGATGATAGAGTGGCAGATATAGGGTGTTTTGGTCAAGGTGGTGTGCGAAGTGAGAGGCTTAGCGAGGATGATTTGGTAAATAGAGAAGAGGTAGTAAAAGCTTTGCGGAAGATGAAAGCCGGCAAGGCAGTGGGTTTGAATGGCATTGCAGTGAAATTTATTAAAAAAGGGGGTGACTGTATTGTTGACTGGTTGGTAAGGTTATTTAATGTATGTATGACTCATGGTTCATGGTGAGGTGCCTGAGGATTGGCAGAATGCTTGCATAGTGCCATTGTACAAAGGCAAAGGGGACAAAGGTGAGTGCTCAAATTACAGAGATATATGTTTGTTGAGTATTTCAGGTAAATTATATGGGAGGGCATTGATTGAGAGGGTGAAGGCATGTACAGAGCATCAGATTGGGGAAGAGCAGTGTGGTTTCAGAAGTGGTAGAGGATGTGTGGATCAGGTGTTTGCTTTGAAGAATGTATGTGAGAAATACTTAGAAAAGCAAATGGATTTGTATGTAGCATTTATGGATCTGGAGAAGGCATATGATAGAGTTGATAGAGATGCTCTGTGGAAGGTATTAAGAATATATGGTGTGGGAGGCAAGTTGTTAGAAGCAGTGAAAAGTTTTTATTTAGGATGTAAGGCATGTGTACGTGTAGGAAGAGAGGAAAGTGATTGGTTCTCAGTGAATGTAGGTTTGCGGCTGGAGTGTGTGATGTCTCCATGGTTGTTTAATTTGTTTATGGATGGGGTTGTTAGGGAGGTGAATGCAAGAGTTTTGGAAAGAGGGGCCAGTTGTTGTTTGCTGATGATACAGCTCTGGTGGCTGATTCATGTGAGAAACTGCAGAAGCTGGTGACTGAGTTTGGTAAAGTGTGTGAAAGAAGAAAGCTGAGAGTAAATGTGAATAAGAGCAAGGTTATTAGGTACAGTAGGGTTGAGGGTCAAGTCAATTGGAAGGTAAGTTTAAATGGAGAAAAACTGGGGAAGTGAAGTGTTTTAGATATCTGGGAGTGGATTTGGCAGCGGATGGAACCATGGAAGAGGAAGTGAATCATAGGGTGGGGGAGGGGGCGAAAATTCTGGGAGCCTTGAAAAATGTTTGGAAGTTGAGAACATTATCTCAGAAAGCAAAAATGGGTATGTTTGAAGGAATAGTGGTTCCAACAATGATGTATGGTTGCGAGGCGTGGGGTATGGATAGAGTTGTGCGGAGGAGGGTGGATGTGCTGGAAATTAAATGTTTAAGGACAATATGTGGTGTGAGGTGGATTGATCGAGTAAGTAATGTAAGGGTAAGAGAGATGTGTGGTAATAAAAAGAGTGTGGTTGAGAGAGCAGAAGAGGGTGTTTTGAAATGGTTTGGTTACATGGAGAGAATGAGTGAGGAAAGATTGACCAAGAGGATATATGTATCTGAGGTAGAGGGAACGAGGAGAAGTGGGAGACCTAATTGGAGGTGGAAAGATGGAGTGAAAAAGATTTTGAGTGGTCAGGGCCTGAACATGCAAGAGGGTGAAAGGCGTGCAAGGAATAGAGTGAATTGGAATGATGTGGTATACCGGGGTCGAAGTGCTGTCATTGGATTGAACCAGGGCATGTGAAGCGTCTGGGGTAAACCATGGAAAGTTGTGTGGGGCCTGGATGTGGAAAGGGAGCTGTGGTTTCGGTACATTATTACATGACAGGTAGAGACTGAGTGTGAACGAATGTGGCCTTTGTTGTCTTCCCAGTGCTACCTCGTACACATTTGGGGGGAGGGGGTTGTTATTTCATGTGTGGCAGGGTGACAATGGGAATGAATAAAGGCAGACAGTATAAATTATGTACATGTGTATATATGTATATGTCTGTGTGTGTATATATATGTATACGTTGAGATGTATAGGTACGTATATTTGCGTGTGTTTCCTTGCGCTACCTCACTAATGCAGGAGACAGTGACAAAGCAAAATAAAACAGATGATACAATAAACTGTATTACAGTAGTGGAAACAAGAGTGAGGTACAACTGGGAAGTGTTCAACCATTTATGTGTAAACTAAATGTTGAAGGGCAAGAATTGGATTTGAAGATAGGCACTGGTGCAAGTTTTACCGTAATTAATGAACATGTTTATGAGAGTCTGTGTGTAACATAAGATTGAGAGTTAAAGTTGTTTTGAAATCTCTTGTCACATACCATGGTCTAGTATATGATTTGCCATTAGTAGTAGTAGAAGGTGATGGACAAAATTTGTTAGGTAGGAACCGGTTACAAATGCTCTAATATGATTGGAAGAATTCAGTGTTTAATACACAGGAACAGTTGGAAAGCAATGAAAAGTTTGTGAAGTATTTAACAAAGAAGTTTGCCGACATATTTGAGGAAGATTTGGGCTTATACACTGGAGAGAAGGCCAAAATTTATGTAGATGCTAATGTGAAGCCAAAATTTTTGAAAGCTCCCCCACTGCCTTTTTCTTTGAGAGAGGCCTCAAACAGAGAATTGGACAGGCTAGTGGAAAATGGAACACTCACACCAGTGGAAAGCTCAGTATGGGTCACTCCAATGTGGTTGTGTCCAAGCCATTCCCACAAAATACAGTTTGTGGAGACTTTTGAGTGGTGGTAAACCCACTGGCTGAGAAAGACATGTTTCCAGTTCCAAAAATAAATGACTTATTGACCAGTTTAGTAGGGGGTAAGTCATTCTTTAGATTAGACTTAAATAGTGCTTAGCGGCAGATGTTACTGGTTGAAGAGTCAAAGAAGTGTTGTGTGATAAGCACACACAGAAGTTTGCTCAGGTATAACAGATTATCCTATGGAATCAAGAATGCACCTGGGATTTTTCAAAGAAATGTACAATATATTGAGAAATATTCCACACACTGTTGTATATTTAGATGATATTTTGATCAATGGAAGCACTGAAGCAGAACATAAAGCAAACTTGATGAAGGTGGTAGACTGATTAAGTGAAAAAGGTTTGAAGCTGCATTTTGACAAATGTGAGTTTTTCCAAAACAGCGTGAGTTATTTGGGACACAAAATTGATGCATGGGGCATTCATGTATAAAAAAATAAAGTAAAAGCAATTGTGGATTCACCCTGGCCAACAGATGTGCAAACTTTGTGATCATTCTTAAGAGGTATAGATTTTTATGATAAATTTCTCAGGAACCTCTCTTCAGTGTTTGCACCATTGTATATGTTGTTAAGGAAGGGATTGCAATGGCAGTGATTGTAACCATAAGAAGCTGCATTTAAGAAAGTAGAGCAGGTGCTATTGGCAAGTGGGGTTTTTGTACAGTATGACCCATATAGACCTCTTGTTTTGTCATACGATGCATCAACATATGGTGTAGGGGCATTGCTAGCACACCAAAATGAAGATGGATCAGAACAACCTGTAGCTTTTGCGTCATGCTAACTGAGTGATGCTGAGAAAAATTATACACTATTGACAGGGAGAGTTTAGTAATAGTATTTGGGGTGTACCATTTTCATAACTATGTGTATGGAAGATCATTCACATTCGTCACTGATCACTAGCCCATGGTTTCACTTTTGCATGAACACAAAGCATTGCCCAGCATGGCTGGTGTGAGAATAGCGTTGAGTCATTTCACTTGGTGCTTATGATTACCAGTTGAAATTTAGAAATGGTCTTGACAGTGCAAATGCTGATCACTCGAGTAGATTACTATGGGCAGAAAAACCAGCATCAGTACCACTCTCTGCAGATACCATGTTGTTCTTAGAGCAAATTGAAGATTCACAAGTTGCAGCTAAACGGATAAGGAGATGGACGACACAAGACCCAGTATTTGCTAAAGTTTTATCTTTTATAAAGAATGGGTGGTCAAAAGCTGCTCAGGTCCCGGAGTTTAAGTCATTTTATGTGTGTAAAGATGAACTTACTACAGATGAAGGTTGCATAATATGGGAGAACAGGGTAGCAGTTCCTCCAGCAGGACAGCAAAGTGTATTAACAGAACTGCACGAGTCTCATCCAGGTACCTCCACAATGAAGGAGATTGCAAGATCATATGTTTAGTAGCCTAATGTAGATGGGGATAGTGAGCAAGTGATAGAAACCTGTGAGATTTGTCTTGTGAATAGAAGTAGTTCGTATGTTGTACCCCTTCATGTGTAGCCATACTCTGATGAGCCATGGGAGAGAGTACTTGTAGATTTTGCAGGACTGTTTATGGGACATATGTACTCAGTTCACATTGATGCCTATTTAAAATGGTGAGAGGTAAGAATTATGAATGATAGATCAGCGCTCGCAATCATTGCTGAGTTAAAGGGATATTCTTACCACTCATTGGCTGTCCTCCTTGTTAGTTAGTAATAAGAGAAACCAGTTTACCAGTTATGAATGTGGCCAATTTATGCAGGAAAGTGGGAGTGACCATGTTATTTGTGCTCTTTTTCACCCTAGCTCTAATGGAATGGCTGAAAGAGCTGTTCAGATGTTAAAAAATGGGCTGAAAAAATGAGAAAAGCAGACATCAAAACAAGGTTGTCTAGGTTCTTATTCAGATATAGATGTTCACCATAGTCTGTAACTGGTAGTACACGAGCAGAGTTGCTAGTGGTTAGATATCTACAGGGACCCCCTTGACCTATTGAGACCAAACTTGAAAAAAAGAGTGAAAAGGAAACAAGAACAACAAAAGAAATATCGTGATAAAGGGAGACCTATGAGGGAATTTAAGGTAAACAATGAAGTGTTTGCAGAGGATTATAGTGGTAGGGGAGCTGGTTGGGTACCATGAGTGGTAGTGGAGGTAGCTGGACCTCTGTCATATAAGATAGACTTGTGTGATAACAGATTTAGAAGTGTAAAGTTGCCGGAGCAGGGAGCTCCAAGGGAGATAGTCATACAGGAATGGGGAGAGGATGTATGAGCGACACACTGCAGGATGTAGGACAAATGAGTTTTGAGCAAGTTTTGAATCAGGAACCTAAACAAACACTTGAAGATCAAAGAAAGGGTAACGTCAGTTCTTCAAGCCAAATAGAGTCTGACTTGTGCAGGAAAGAGACCTAGAGCAAGTTCATCCTGTATGGTTTCTTTATAAAGCCCAGTGAAAATCAAAACAAGGTCTGGAAGAGTCATAGATAAACCTGTGAAGTTAGATTTGTAGAATATGACAGTTATGTTAAGAAGTACAAAATTGTATGTAATACATTGGGAGGTAAGTTTGAATGGAGAAAAACTGGAGGAAGTAAAGTGTTTTAGATATCTGGGAGTGGATCTGGCAGCGGATGGAACCATGGAAGCGGAAGTGGATCATAGGGTAGGGGAGGGGGCGAAAATCCTGGGAGCCTTGAAAAATGTGTGGAAGTCGAGAACATTATCTCGGAAATCAAAAATGGGTATGTTTGAAGGAATAGTGGTTCCAACAATGTTGTATGGTTGCGAGGCGTGGGCTATGGATAGAGTTGTGCGCAGGAGGATGGATGTGCCGGAAATGAGATGTTTGAGGACAATGTGTGGTGTGAGGTGGTTTGATCGAGTAAGTAACGTAAGGGTAAGAGAGATGTGTGGAAATAAAAAGAGCATGGTTGAGAGAGCAGAAGAGGGTGTTTTGAAATGGTTTGGGCACATGGAGAGAATGAGTGAGGAAAGATTGACCAAGAGGATATATGTGTCGGAGGTGGAGGGAACGAGGAGAAGTGGGAGACCAAATTGGAGGTGGAAAGATGGAGTGAAAAAGATTTTGTGTGATCGGGGCCTGAACATGCAGGAGGGTGAAAGGAGGGCAAGGAATAGAGTGAAATGGATCGATGCAGTATACCGGGGTTGACGTGCTGTCAGTGGATTGAATCAGGGCATGTGAAGCGTCTGGGGTAAACCATGGAAAGCTGTGTAGGTATGTATATTTGCGTGTGTGGACGTATGTATATACATGTGTATGGGGTTGGGTTGGGCCATTTCTTTCGTCTGTTTCCTTACGCTACCTCGCAAACGCAGGAGACAGCGACAAAGCAAAAAAAAAAAAAAAAAACATAGAAAGTGAAATGGAAGGACAAGTTACTTTATTTATATATAATTTCAAGGATGTGTATTTTCTGTTTGTGGTATTCAAATTATTCTGTATTTCTGTAATACAGCAAGGAGTTAGTAAATTACTTGATAAAGAACAAGGTACAAATACAAGGAAGCACATTTTTTTATATATTCCATTAGTTTCAGTTTTAAAGGGGGGAAAGGATGTCATGACTTTGTAGGGAATGAATGCTTTTCTCAATGGCCCAACTGGGTTTGTTTATAAAGCAAAATAGCATACCTGACAGCTTTATCTTCCAGAAGTTTTCCCGGAGCAAAGCAATTATTTTTGGATTAATTGTTTAATTGGAAATACCTTGACCAATATACTATGCTAGATTTTACATATGAAATATATACATGCAGGTTGTTATTGATTTATTAGTTCATCACTGCTGTTTCCACTGACAAAGCAGTGTTTTTGAGGAAAATCTTTGATCACATTCCATCTGAGGACAAGGAAGCATCAAATGAGATATCTTGAGTGGGGTTGGATGATGCATGTCTGCAGAAGATAAAGGTGTAGGCTGTACAGGGTGTACACTGAAATGAGGAACTTTCTTGAATATGTCAGGCTTTTTCACCTGTGCTCTAGCTTTTCTGTAAGGGTATATTATATTGGGACTTCAGCAGGGCTGATGTACCTATCTGTATATTTTTTTCCTATTTTTCTTAATCATCTTTGTTGTTATTTTTGTTCATTTTCCTCAACTGAGTCCCACAAACCACTTTCATGGTTTCCCCAGACTGCTTTATATGCCCATGTTCAGCCCATCAACAGCACATCACCCCTCCATATACCATATTGATCCACGTCATTTTGTTCTATGCCTGCTTCTCACTTTCCTCGGTGTTCAACCTCTTTAGCTCCATCCTTTCATTTTCTTCTTGGTCCTCCTCGTCCTCCCACTCTTTCAGCTTCTACCTTGAACATCCTCTTTGTCTTGCTTTCCTTTATCATCCTCTCCAGATGTCTAAACAATTTTAGCACACCTTTGTTAGCTCTCTGTCAGAATTAGATTTGTCACACCTGACTCTTACACGATCATTCCTGACTCAATCAACCTTCCTCACACCATGTATTGCCAACACACCCACCCCCATTCTTTCTTGTGCATTTATCGCTAACACTTGCATCTATGCAACACTGTCAGGACTACTGCTTTTCTAAAAATACCCATCTTTAACAGGCAACAGTCTCACATGCCACACAACCCCTCAATACACTCAGAATTTTTGCCCCTTCTTGAGCTCCCATAGTTCTATCTGCTACCATGTCCATCACCAGGTACCTAAAGCACTCCGCTTCATCTATGCATTCCCTCTTCAAACTTGCAGTCAGCACATCTCTATCACCCTACTTCTAGACTCATTTCCATACTTTTTATTCACAGTAACTTTCAGCATTCTCCTTTCTCACACTTTCACAGTGTCAGACAGTCATACTTCTTTCTTACATATATAATTAATTTTTTTTTATTATACTTTGTCGCTGTCTTCTGCGCTAGTGAGTTAGCGCAAGGAAACAGACGAAAGCATGGCCCAACCCACCCACATACACATGTATAGACTTACACACCCACACACACACATATACATATGTATATGTTTCACTGTATACATACATATACATACACAGATGAATACATATATACACATGTACATATTCATACTTGCTGCCCTCAGCCATTCCCATCACCACCCCGCCACACATGAAATGGCACCCCCCTCCCCCCACACGTGTGCGAGGCAGCACAAGGAAAAGACAGCAAAGGCCACATTCGTTCACACTCAGTCTCTAGCTGTCATGTGTAATGCACCAAAACCATAGCTCCCTTTCCACATCCAGGCCCCACAAAACTTTCCATGGTTTACCCCAGACACTTCACATGCCCTGGTTCAATCCATTGACAGCATGTCGACCCCGGTATACCACATCGTTCCAGTTCACTCTATTCCTTGCACGCCTTTCACCCTCCTGCATGTTCAGGCCCCAATCGCTCAAAATCTTTTTCACTCCATCTTTCCACCTCCAGTTTGGTCTCCCACTTCTCATTCCCTCCACCTCTGATATATATCCTCTTTGTCAATCTTTCCTTACTCATTCTCTCCATGTGACCAAACCAATTCAATACACCCTCTTCTGCTCTCTCAACCACATTCTTTTTATTACCACACATTTCTCTTACCCTTTCATTACTTACTCGATCAAACGACCTTACACCACATATTGTCCTCAAACCTCTCATTTCCAGCACATCCACCCTCCTCCGCACAACCCTATCTAGAGCCCACGCCTTGCAACCATATAACGTTGTTGGAACCACTATTCCTTCAAACATACCCGTTTTTGCTTTCTGAGATAATGCTTCTCGCCTTCCACACATTCTTCAACACTCCCAGAAACTTCACCCCCTCCCCCACCCTGTGACTCTTTTCCGCTTCCATGGTTCCATCCACTGCCAAATCCACTCCCAGATATCTAAAACACTTCACTTCCTCCAGTTTTTCTCCATTCAAACTTACCTCCCAATTGACTTGTTCCTCAACCCTACTGTACCTAATATTCTTGTTCTTATTCACATTTACTCTCAGCTTTCTTCTTTCACACACTTTACCAAACTCAGTCACTAACTCCAGCAGTTTCTCACCCAAATCAGCCACCAGTGCTGTATCATCAGCAATCAACAACTTACTCACTTCCCGCACCCTCTCATCCACAACAGACTGCATACTTGCCCCTCTTTCCAAAACTCTTGCATTCACCTCCCTAACTGCCCCATCCACAAATAAATTGAACAACCATGGAGACTTTGCACACCCCTGCTGCAAACTGACATTCACTGAGAACCAGTCACCTTCCTCTCTTCCTACTTGTACACATGCCTTACATCCTTTATGAAAACTTCACTTCTTCTAGCAACTTGCCTCCCACACCATATACTCTTAATACCTTCCACAGAGCATTTCTATCAACTCTATCATATGCCTTCTCCAGATCCATAAATGCTACATACAAATCCTTTTGTTTTTCTAAGTATTTCTCACATACATTCTTCAAAGCAAATACCTGATCCACACATCCTCTACCACTTCTGAAACCACACTGCTCTTCCCCAATCTGATGCTCTGTACATGCCTTCACCCTCTCAATCAATACCCTCCCATATGTTTTCCCAGTAATACTCAACAAACTTATACCTCTGTAATTTGAACACCCACCATTATCCCCTTTGCCTTTGTACAATGGCACTATGCATGCATGCTTCACCATGAGCCATATATACATTGAATATTCTCACCAACCAGTCAGCAACTCAGTCACCCCCTTTTTTTCTTTATAAATTCCACTGCAATATTATCCAAACCCACTGCCTTGCCGGCTTTCATCATCCGCAAAGCTTTCACTGCGTCTTCTCTGTTTACCAAACCATTCTCCAAGACCCTCTCACTTCGCACACCACCTCATCCAAAACACCCAATATCTGCCACTCTATCATCTAACACATTCAACAAACCTTCAAATTACTCACTCCATCTCCTTCTCACATCACCACTTCTTGTTATTACCTCCCCACTAGCCCTCCTCATGGATGTTCCCATTTGTTCTCTTGTCTTATGCACTTTATTTACCTCCTTCCAAAACATCTTTTTATTCTCCCTAAAATTTAATGATACTCTCTCACCCCAATTCTCATTTGCCTTCTTTTTCTCCTCTTGCACCTTTCTCTTGACCACCTGCCTCTTTCTTTTATACATCTCCCAGTCATTTGCACTATTTCCCTGCAAAAATTGTCCAAATGCCTCTCTCTTCTCTTTCACTGTTAATCTTACTTCTTCATCCCACCACTCACTACCCTATCTAATCTGCCCACCTCCCACCTTTGTCATGACACAAGCATCTTTTGCGCAAGCCATCACTGCTTCCCTAAATACATCCCATTCCTCCCCCACTCCCCTTACGACCTTTGCTCTCACCTTTATCTATTCTGCACTCAGTCTCTCCTGATACTTCCTCACACAAGTCTCCTTCCCAAGCTCACTTACTCTTACCACTCTCTTCACCCCAACATTCTCTCTTCTTTTCTGAAAACCTCTACAAATCTTCACCTTTGCCTCCACAAGATAATGACCAGATATCCTTCCACTTGCACCTCTCAGCACATTAACATCCAAAAGTCGCTCTTTCAAACGCCTATCAATTAACACATAATCCAATAACACTCTCTGGCCATCTCTCTTACTTACATATGTATACTTATGTATATCTCTCTTTTTAAACCAGTTATTCCCAATCACCAGTCCTTTTTCAGCACACAAATCTACAAGCTCTTCACTATTCCCATTTACAACACTGAACACCCCTTTCGTGCACCCCTCTTTATAATTCATTAGCAAATTGACCTCTTTATCCCATTACTCATCACCCTTTCTTACAAGCCCATGTTGCATCCTGCACATACTGTACCCATACAACAAGTGCACATGTAAGTGCTGCTTCCCTGATACCACCCACTCCTTACCTGCTCCCCTATTTTCATGTGCTCTTTCCTGCTGGTGTGATTACATGTACTTCAATCCTTTTATAACTGTATTTTTTTCCATATAATGTCTTTGATTTGACATAATTTTGATAGCTTTTTCTTGCAGAAGGAGTCAGTGAATTTGGCATTACAAATCCTTGATGAATATCAGGTGGGTAATAAGAAGATTCGAGTTGAGCAAGCCAAGTTTGAGCTGAAAGGAGCATATAACCCAAAACTGAAACCTCGCAAGAGGCAGAAAAAAGAAGTAGAAAAACTTCAGAAACGACAAGAAAAGTAAGTTTTTTGCACCTGAGGGTGAAGGGGCTTGATTGTTGCTTTGTTGATGGTCCTGCACCATCACATACCCAAACAAGAAGTAAACAAAATGTTCATTTGAGATAACAAGGGTTTCTTTCAGGAAATGAAAGAGCGGGAATCACTTGAAAATAGTTCATTTTTCTAGATTTTAGATTTCATGATCTGTGGATGGAGTCAATAAGTAATTGTTTAAGAAATAGGTGTTGAATGATTTTTATGACGAGAAATCATTTTATTTTAACATTGATGGAACTCGAAGTCTCATGTTTTGCACAGACAATGTTTTAGACTGTAGATGACTTAAGAAATATATGGAACATGCCAGGTACATATTAGGTATTGCTTGTTCCATGCCAGGTACATATTAGGTATTGCTTAACATTCAAAGATTGTTAAGAAATGATTTGCTGTGGTATCTGATCCTGCCACAAAGTGCTATCAATAAAACAACAAATGATTGTGCCTAGCAGAAATTACAGAGGTATTTTTCTCTAGGATTTTACTCAGATCGAAGTGGAAAACTCACTAGTGCAAGCAGTGAAGAAAAGCAAATGCATATTTGCTTTTCATTTCCATAGAGTAAATGCAAGAGAGAATCAAATAGTTTGGTCTGTCATTACTGTGCAGTGAGTTGTAGCATTTTCCTCTGTTCTAGAAACTCTACAAAGAATTTTAATCAGCTTTTTGACAGTCTAGCTAGTTTTCATAAAGCATCACTTCTAGTTAAGTCATATGGTAAGATGAACTTACTCTAGAGCCTGATCAGCATGTTTTCCTGCAAGGATAAGTGAATCAGCCTTTAGAAATGGAGAGGCAGCAGGTTTCACAGCATTCTCCAAGTCAGTTCAGAAGTTAACATGTAGTGATTTTTATTGTTTGTTTTCAGTTACCTGAGTCTGAATCATTTGTAGTATCTATATCTGAGAAAGCACCCTTTCACACAACAAATATTGAACAAATTCAGGTCACAGTATTCTTGTGACATACCAAATTTTCTATTAGATCCAGTGTTTATTAGGTATGATCTAGTATTCTCATATCTTGCTCATCCTATATGGATTCATGAGTATATTTGCCATAATAGGAATTTTTTCCTCTGCAAACAGGAACTGATTCACTTCCCATCCCCCCTCCCATCATGTTGCAGACCTAACCCTTCTTCTAAAACATGCATTTATATCCCTCATTACTCTATCACTGAATAGATTAAGTAGCCATGTGACCCACATCACATATATGAAAGTAGACCCACCTTTACCAGGTGCCTTTCACACCCTCCTCCTTTCTTGCTCACACAGATGCTTTACTCTCCCTATAAGAGCTCCTTATATCCATAACGTCTTCCATAATGCACTACTGTCAACTTTATACTTTCTTGATCCATAAATACCACATACAAGGTACTTCTCTTCAAATAATTTGATAGAATAATTTCAAGTATGTGCTGATAAAAGTTTAGTAAGATGACTTGAATTAATGATAAGATATACTCTACAATATATTTTGTCTTAGCATTTAATGATTGCCTATCAAAATATTATCAACAAGAGCTCTGAACCAATGTTTTTTGATTTTCATTTTCACTGATGTTGTGAATGATCATTCTGCAGATGTCAGTGACTTGTTTGTACAAAGACTGTCTTCTTTGCAGAATCATGGGCCAGTGGCTCACAGCAGATCTTTCACTTGCAAATAGCTAGAAAGTGTTTTCTTATCTTTACAGGTTGTTTGATTGGCGACCAGAGCCCTTACGAGGCCAGAGACTGAAACATGAAAACACTGTTGTGATACGGAATGTGTTTGACCCTAAGGAATTCATTACTGCTATGGAAAAAATACTTGTTCACAAAGATGCTATGAGAAACCAGTGTTCAAATTTTGGGAGAATAAAGAAACTTGACCTTTATGATGTAAGTTGTTGCATATTTTATAGTGTTTGATTACAGATATATTAAAAATCATATGCGTTGAATGATTGTCATAGCTTTTCAGTTTGTGTATTATACCCTTTAGATTTTACTAATTTGTCAAAAATAATTGGATATAGAGGAAAAAATTCTCAAGAGTATGCAGAGAAGCAAATATTTTAAGTTCTGATAATAACATATAAAAGAAGAGGTATAATCAGAATTTGTAGTTTTCATGTCATGAATTGCATATTGTTGCTTTTAACAATAACAAGGTTATTTTTAGACTCCTGAAAATTATCAGAGCCCCAGCACTATCATTACATTCACATATCATCTTTCATTGTTCGGTAAAGTTTTAAAGGAGAACATAATTTCTTCTGCATGTTTTTCAGTCATCGTACATGCATCATATTTGTTGATTCCAGCTTTTGATACACCACAAAAAAGCTGTCACTTACATCTTACCTTCTAGCAGCCTTTAAGTCTATGAGAAGTTGGATGGGGCTTTATCAGTTTATACACTACTATTGTACAGGTTAACATTTTATTATGTCTCTATGATTAAAGTATGTAGGACATCATGTCATCATCTCTAGATCTGTCTGTCACATTGTCTGTGGATATGAACATATTCTTGTTTGCACAATGATTTAAGTATGAGACATGATAGGGGTTTTAGGATGCATAGATTTGCATATTGATTTGAAAAAACTTAATTTTTTGCAAGTGCTATGACTTAACAGTGAGGAATGGGGAGAGCAAATGACATGAGGGGGGTGGATGAGGAATAGGATGTATTTAGGGAAGCAGTGATGGCATGTGCAAATGATGTATGTGGCATGAGAAAGGTGGGAGATTGGTGGATTAGAAAGGGTAGCGAGTGGCGGGATGAAGAAGTAAAGTTGTCAATGAAAGAGAAAAGAGAGGCGTTTGGACGATACGTGCAAGGAAGTAGTGCAAATGACTAGGAGATGTATGAAAGAAAGTGGCAGGAGGTCAAGAGAAAGGTGCAAGGGTTGAAAAAGAGAGCAAATGAGAGTTGGAATGAGGGAGTACCATTAAATTTTAGGGAGAATGTAAAGATGTTTTGGAAGGAGGTAAATAAAGTGTGTAAGATAAGAGAACGAATGGAGACATCAGTGAAGGGGGCAAGTGCAGAAGTAATAACGGGTTGTGGTGAAGTGAGGAGATGCAGTGAGTATTTTAAAGGTTTGTTGAATGTCTTTGATGATAGAGTGGCAGATATAGGTTGATTTGGTTGGGGTGGTGTGTGAAGTGAGAGGATCAGGGAGAATGATTTGGTAAAGAGAGAAGAGGTAGTGAAAGCTTTGCAGAAAATGAAATCTGGCAAGGCTTCAGGTTTGGATGGTATTGCAGTAGAATTTATTAGGAAAGTGGGTGACTGTGTTGTTGATATTCATTGTATGTATAGATCATGGTGAAGTGCCTGAGGATTGGCGGAATGCATGCATAGTGCCATTGTACATAGGCAAAGGGGATAAAGGTGAGTGTTCAAACTACAAAGGCATAAGTTTGTTGAGTATTCCTAGCAAAGTATATGGGGGGTATTAATTGAAAGGGTGAAAGCATGTACAGAGCATCAGATTAGGGAAGAGCAGTGTGGTTTCAGAAGTGGTAGAGGATGTGTGGATCAGGTGTTTGCTTTGAAAAATGTGTGTGAGAAATAGTTAGAAAAACAGATGGATCTGTATGTAGCATTTATGGATCTGGAGAGGGTATATGATAGGGTTGATAGAGATGTTCTGTGGAAGGTATTAAGAATATATGGTGTGGGAGGTAAGTTGTCAGAAGCAGTGAAAAGTTTTTACATAGGATGTAAGGCATGTGTACAAGTAGGAAGAGAGAAAAGTGATCGGTTCCCAGTGAATGTCAGTTTGCGCCAGGTGTGCATGATGTCTCCATGGATGTTTAATTTGTTTATGGATGAGGTAGTTAGGGAGGTGAATGCAAGAGTTTTGTAGAGAGGGGCAAGTATGCAGTCTGTTGTGAATGAGAGGGTGCAGGAAGCGAGTCAGTTCTTGTTTGCTGATGATATAGCGCTGGTGGCTGATTTGGGTGAGAAACTGCAGAAGTTGATGACTTAGTTTGGTAAAGTGTGTGAAAGAAGAAAGCTGAGAGTAGATGTGAATAAGAACAAGGTTATTAGGTTCAGTAGGGTTGAGGGACAAATTAATTGGGAGGTAAGTTTGAATGGAGAAAAACTGGAGGAAGTGAAGTGTTTTAGATGTCTGGGACTGGATTTAGCAGCGGATGGAACCATGGAAGCATAAGTGAGTCACAGGGTGGGAGAGGGGATGAAGTTTCTGGGAGTGTTGAAGAATGTGTGGAAGGCGAGAACGTTATCTCGGAGAGCAAAAATGGGTATGTTTGAAGGAATAGTGGTTCCAACAATGTTATATGGTTGTGAGGCATGGGCTATAGATAGGGTTGTATGGAGGAGTGTGGATGCGTTGTAAATGAGATGTTTGAGGACAGTATATAGTGTGAGTTGGTTTGATCGAGTAAGTAATGTGTGGTGGGATGGCGACGGGAATGGATGAAGGCAGCAAGTATGAATATGTACATGTGTATATATGTATATGTCTGTGTATGTATATGTATATGTTGAAATGTATAGGTATGTATATGAGCATGTGTGGGTGTTTATATATATACATGTTTATGTGGGTGGGTTGGGCCATTCTTTTGTCTGTTTCCTTGCACTACTTCACTAACGCAGGAGACAGCAATTAAGTATAATTACGATAAGGATAATATAACAAGATATGTTCTATCAATCACAGCTCCACCCAGAGGGGATAGTTCAAGTAAGGTTTGAAGAAGTGGAAGCAGCAGATATGTGTGTGGCAACCCTAAACAGACGTCTTTACAATGGCCGCACCCTGCAAGTGTCAACCTGGGATGGAAAGGAGAAATTTAGGTAGGAATAAGATTTTCCAGTTTTATTTATATTGTTTTCCTTTCTTCACATTTGTTTTACACCTTATCAGGCTGCACTGTGGTCTCAGTGATATGCATGATCTAGTATTTGCTGATAACCATGAGGAAGATTGAAACATTGTGATTAGTCCCAGGTGCATTTTTGTGTATGTCATATCTTCAGGGGAGATATCCCTACTAAAGATGTGATATACATTAAAGTGCATTAACATCTTATATTTCATTTTCCTCAAGATTGTTGGCCAACTATACCAGATATACTCACTCAGTAGACTTACACTTCTGTGATTCATACATTCATCATTGTACCCCTTGCCTCAGTATGTGGGCACTTTACAAGCACTCTCTTAGCTCTAAGATATCTCAAGTTCAGTCATACATATATTGAATAGCTTAACTAAGCAGTCAACAACACTGTCACCCCCCCCCCCCCTTTCTTGAGAACTCAGATGGAAGTTGTGTATAAATAAAACTCTTTTCTTCCTACTTCATCGCCATTTTCTGCATTAGTGAGGTAGCACCAGAAACAAAGAGAAGCTGCATTTGCTCAGATACATTCTGACATCCAAAAAATAGAAACATGTTTTAATATCATTCCATTTATTATGCCAATTTATTCTTTTTAACACTTAGTCTTTTAAAGTATTCATTCCATATGCTATGGCAATGTTGTTGTTTTCAACATTTAGTCATTTATAGTTTACTTGTCATATATGATCTCTAGCTTCTCCTCTGACGCAAATTGATCAGAGACACTAATCACTTTGACTTCTTAGGGAAATCATTGATACAGTTTACTTAGTATTCCGGTGAATTTGATATACATGTGCAGTGAGAAATATTGAAAGATAGATGGTATGTTTAAGGACTGTTGAGAATGCTTTGCAAATTGGTTCATGTATTTTTGTGCAGCAGCAGTATTGTAGCAGTTTTGCTGAAGCTTTCAATTGCTAGAGAAGAAGCAGAACATTGTGCAGATGTGTTGCTGGGTTGTTGGATATTTTATGAAGTTATGATGTTTGAGACATTAATTCATTTTGAAGATGTCTTGGAGAATTGTTAAGTTTTGAACTATTGCTGTAGCATAGATGGAAAATTGATAAGAACTGCTAAGGCATTTAGATAGTAATGGGGGACTAATAATGATGTTATTACTTATTTGTAGTTACCTACCTGTACTGTAAAGGAGGGGGTGTTTCACACTTGTGGTGCCCCATCTTTTGAACATTTTCTGTCATGCAGCTTCCAGAATTTTTGTATGGTGTCTGCATTAATTATTTTTTCTGTCATTATTTTCTATTCGTCCACTGCTCTTTTACTATAAAAGTACTTTCCTACATCCTCTCTGACAATTTTCATGCTTAGTTTCATGTATTGTCCTCTTATTGTTCTATCACTACATCAGTTGAAGAACTATTCACTGCATACACTATCAACCTGTTTTGAAAACTTAAAAGATTGTGATCAGGTCACTGCTCACTCCTCTCTTTCAGGGTGGGCAAATTTGAAGCCTCTCACCTATCCCTATAATTTGGCTTTAGTTATTCTTTGTTGCTGTCCTATGGACCTTCTCTGTTAGCTCTTTATGCTTTTTTAGGTATGGTGACCAAACTTGAGAGGCATACTCTAGTTTTGCATTATGTATGATGTGAACAACTTGTGTGCAAACAGTTGGTCTTCTTAACTGTTCTCTAAAACCAGGACTTTAATGACAGGTTAGGGATAGTGTCGACTCCCAAGTCTTTTCACAGTCAAATTCCTGCACCTTGTTTCTTTCCAAGTAATATTTATATTAAGGCCTTCTTTTATTGTGACCCATCTTCATTCCTTTACATATGCTCAGGTTGACTTCATCACCCACATATCAGACCAACTTTAGAAATTTGTCAAGGTACCCTTGTAAGGTGGTGCAGTCCTTCATGCTTTCCACTACCCCCATGACTTTTAATAACTGAATTGGCATTACTCCAGTCGGTACAGTGGTCATGACTTTTAATGTGCTTAAACAAAGCATTTGATTCTTGACCTGTCCTTATACTATATTTATGTTGCTTAAGTCTAACATAAAAATCCTTATCAGTTTGCCCAACATAAAAGATATTACAGTCTTTGTACAAAGAACTGTAACATTAATATTATTGAAGGTCCATACACATCGAATAGCTTTGTCATTGGCAAAATTTGTAAACCGTTCCTTGTCCACATAATAAAGAAATTTTATGACAGGCACACTTACCTGAACACCACCGTCTGGTAATACTTCTTTACCAATGGCATCTTAGCTCTGTCTTTTCCTGTTATATCAACTGACTATTCTACGTATTCTATTTCATTCTTCTATCTCTCGTGATGCACACACTTACTCACACACACACATATATATAGAGCAAGGTTATTAGGTACAGTAGGGTTTAGGGACAAATCAGTTGGGAGGTAAGATGGAATGGAGAATAACTGGAGGAAGTGAAGTGTTTTAGATTTTTGGGAGCCGATTTGGCAGTGGATGAAACCATAGAAGTGGAAGTGAGTCACAGGGTGGGGAGGGGGTGAAAGGTCTGGGAGCATTGAAAAATGTGGAAGGCAAGAAAATTATCTCAGAAAGCAAAAATGGGTATGTTTAATGGAATAGTGGTCCAAACAATGTTACATGGTTGTGAGGCGTGGGCTATAGATAGAGTTGTGCGGAAGAGGGTGGATATGTTGCAAGTGAGATGTTTGAGGATAAGATGTGGATTGAACCAGGGCATTTGAAACGTTTGGGGTAAACCATGGAAAGTTTTGTGGGGCCTGGATGTGGAAAGGGAGCTGTGGTTTCAATGCATTATCATAACAGCTAAAGATTGAGTGCGATCAAATGAGGCCTTTGTTTACTTTTCCTAGCGCTACCCCGCGCACTGAGGGGGTTGGGGGTGTCATTTTATGTATGGTGGGGTGGCAACAGGAATCAATAAAGGCAGCAAGTATGAATTATGTATGTGTGTATATATGTATGTGTCTGTGTATGTATATATGTTTAAAATATTGAAATGTATAGGTATGAATATTTGCGTGTGTGGACGTGTATGTATATACGTGTGTATGTGGGTTGGTTGGGCAGTTCTTTTGTCTGTTCCCGTGCGCTACCTCGCCAACGTTGGAGACAGCGACAAAGTATAATTTGAAAATATAAATGATAAAAATTATAAATTTATTTTATTATACTTAGTCGCTGTCTCCCACGTTAGCGAGGTAGTGCAAGGAAACAGATGAAAGAATGGCCCAGCCAACCCACATACACATGCATATACATAAATGCCCACACACGCACATATACATACCTATACATTTCAACGTATACATACATATACATACACAGACATACACATATATACACACGTACATATTCATACTTGCTGCCTTCATTCATTCCTGTCACCACATCGCCACACATGAAACAGTGGCCCCCTTCGTTGCATGCATGTGAAGTAGCACGAGGAAAAGACAACAAAGGCCATTCACATTCAATCTCAAGCTGTGATGTGTAATGCACCGAAACCCAGCTCCCTTTCCACATTCCAGGCCCCACGAAACTTTCCATGGTTTACCCCAGACGCTTCACATGCCCTGGTTCAATCCATTGACAGCACGTCCACCCTGGTATACCACATTGTTCCAATTCACTCTATTCCTTGCACGCCGTTCACTCCTGTATGTTCAGGCCCTGATCACTCAAAATCTTTTTCACTCCATCCTTTCACCTCCAATTTGGTTTCCCATTTCTCCTTGTTCCCTCCACCTCTGACACATATATCCTCTTTGTCAATCTTTCCTCACTCATTCTCTTCAAGTGACCAAGCCATTTCAATACACCTTCCTCCTTTCTCTCAACCACACTCTTTTTATTACCACACATTTCCCTTACCCTTTCATTACTTACTTGATCAAACCATCTCACACCACATATTGTCCTCAAATATCTCATCTCTAACACATCCACAATCCTCCACACAACCTTACCTATAGCCCATGCCTCGCAACCATATAACATTGTTGGAACCACTGTTCCTTCAAACATACCCATTTTTGCTCTCCGAAAGAATGTTCTCGCCTTTCACACATTCTTCAACACTCTCAGAACCTTCACCCCCCTCCCCCACCCTGTGATTCACTTCTGCTGCCATGGTTCCATCCACTGCCAAATCTACTCCCAGAATCTAAAACACTTCACTTCCTCCAGTTTTTCTCCATTCAAACTTATTATTATTATTATCATTATTATCATTATTATTATTTTGCTTTGTCGCTGTCTCCCGCATTTGCGAGGTAGCGCAAGGGAACAGATGAAAGAAATGGCCCAACCCACCCCCATACACATGTATATACATACACGTCCACACACGCAAATATACATACCTATACATCTCAATATACACATATATATAGACACACAGACATATACATATATACACATGTATATATATACACATGTAAGTGAGCTTGGGAAGGAGACTTGTGAGAGGAAGTACCAGGAGAGACTGAGTACAGAATGGAAAAAGGTGAGAACAATGGAAGTGAGGGGAGTGGGGGAGGAATGGGATGTATTTAGGGAATCAGTGATGGAGTGCGCAAAAGATGCTTGTGGCATAAGAAGCGTGGGAGGTGGGTTGATCAGAAAGGGTAGTGAGTGGTGGGATGAAGAAGTAAGATTATTAGTGAAAGAGAAGAGAGAGGCATTTGGACGATTTTTGCTGGGAAAAAATGCAATTGAGTGGGAGATGTATAAAAGAAAGAGACAGGAGGTCAAGAGAAAGGTGCAAGAGGTGAAAAAGAGGGCAAATGAGAGTTGGGGTGAGAGAGTATCATTGAATTTTAGGGAGAATAAAAAGATGTTCTGGAAGGAGGTAAATAAAGTGCGTAAGACAAGGGAGCAAATGGGAACTTCAGTGAAGGGCGCTAATGGGGAGGTGATAACAAGTAGTGGTGATGTGAGAAGGAGATGGAGTGAGTATTTTGAAGGTTTGTTGAATGTGTTTGATGATAGAGTGGCAGATATAGGGTGTTTTGGTCGAGGTGGTGTGCAAAGTGAGAGGGTTAGGGAAAATGATTTGATAAACAGAGAAGAGGTAGTAAAAGCTTTGCGGAAGATGAAAGCCGGCAAGGCAGCAGGTTTGGATGGTATTGCAGTGGAATCTATTAAAAAAAGGGTGACTGTATTGTTGACTGGTTGGTAAGGTTATTCAATGTATGTATGACTCATGGTGAGGTGCCTGAGGATTGGCGGAATGCGTGCATAGTGCCATTGTACAAAGGCAAAGGGGATAAGAGTGAGTGCTCAAATTACAGAGGTATAAGTTCGTTGAGTATTCCTGGTAAATTATATGGGAGGGTATTGATTGAGAGGGTGAAGGCATGTACAGAGCATCAGATTGGGGAAGAGCAGTGTGGTTTCAGAAGTGGTAGAGGATGTGTGGATCAGGTGTTTGCTTTGAAGAATGTATGTGAGAAATACTTAGAAAAGCAAATGGATTTGTATGTAGCATTTATGGATCTGGAGAAGGCATATGATAGAGTTGATAGAGATGCTCTGTGGAAGGTATTAAGAATATATGGTGTGGGAGGCAAGTTGTTAGAAGCAGTGAAAAGTTTTTATTTAGGATGTAAGGCATGTGTGCATGTAGGAAGAGAGGAAAGTGATTGGTTCTCAGTGAATGTAGGTTTGCGGCAGGGGTGTGTGATGTCTCCATGGTTGTTTAATTTGTTTATGGATGGGGTTGTTAGGGAGGTGAATGCAAGAGTTGCAATTGGGAGGTAAGCTTGAATGGAGAAAAGCTGGAGGAAGTGAAGTGTTTTAGATATCTGGGAGTGGATTTGGCAACGGATGGAACCATGGAAGCGGAAGTGAATCATAGGGTGAGGGAGGGGGCGAAAGTTCTGGGAGCGTTGAAGAATGTGTGGAAGTCGAGAATATTATCTCAGAAAGCAAAAATGGTTATGTTTGAAGGAATAGTGGTTCCAACAATGTTATATGGTTGCGAGGCGTGGGCTATGGATAGAGTTGTGCGCAGGAGGGTTGGAAATGAGATGTTTGATGACAATATGTGGTGTGAGGTGGTTTGATCGAGTAAGTAATGATAGGGTAAGAGAGATGTGTGATAATAAAAAGAGTGCGGTTGAGAGAGCAGAAGAGGGTGTTTTGAAATGGTTTGGTCACATGGAGAGAATAAGTGAGGAAAGATTGACCAGGAGGATGTATGTGTTAGAGGTGAAGGGAACGAGGAGAAGTGGGAGACCAAATTGGAGGTGGAAAGATGAAGTGAAAAAGATTTTGAGCGATCAGGGCCTGAACATGCAGGAGGGTGAAAGGCGTGCAAGGAATAGAGTGAATTGGAACAATGTGGTATACCGGGGTCGACGTGCTGTTAATGGATTGAACCAGGGCATGTGAAGCGTCTGGGGTGAACCATGGAAAGTTCTGTAGGGCCTGGATGTGGAAAGGGAGCTGTGGTTTCAGGTGTATTATTACATGACAGCTAGAGACTGAGTGTGAACGAATGTGTCCTTTGTTGTCTTTTCCTAGTGCTACCTCACGCACATTTGGGGGGAGGGGGTTGTTATTTCATGTGTGGCGGGGTGGCGATGGGAATAAGGGCCGACAGTATGAATTATGTACATGTGTATATATGTATGCGTCTGTGTGCGTATATATATGTATATGTTGAGATGTATAGGTATGTATATTTGCATGTGTGGACATGTATGTATATACATGTGTATGTGGGTGGGTTGGGCCATTTCTTTTGTCTGTTTCCTTGCGCTACCTCGGTAACGTGGGAGACAGCGACAGAGTAGAATAGATGAATATAATAAATAAATGAAAAAGATGTTTTGGAAGGAGGTGAATAACATGCATAAGACAAAAGTACAAATGGGAACATCAGTGAAGGGGGCAAGTGGGGTGGTAATAACAGTGATAAATTGAGGAGATGGAGTGAGTATTTTGAAGGTTTGTTGAATATCTTTGATGACAGAGTGGCAGATATAGGGTATTTTGGTTGGGATGGTGTGCAAAGTGAGAGGGTCAGGGAGAATGATTTGGTAAACAGAGAAGAGGTAGTGAAAACTTTGTGGAAGATGAAATCCAGCAAGGTGGCGGGCTTGGACGTTATTGCTTTGGAATTCATTAAAAAAGTTGGTGACTGAGTTGTTGACTGGTTGGTAAGGATAGTCACTGTATGTATGGATCATGGTGTAGTGCCTGAGGATTGGCAGAATGCATGCATAGTGCCATTGTACAAAGGCAAAGGGGATAAAGGGGATTGTTCAAACTATAGAGGCATAAGGTTGTTGAGTATTCCTGGGAAATTATATGGGAGGGTATTGAGTGAGAGGGTGAAGGCATATACAGAGCATCAGATTGGCAAAGAGCAGTGTGGTTTTAGAAGTGGTTAAGGATGTGTGGATCAGGTATTTGCTTTGACTCACGTATGTGAGAAATACTTAGAAGAACAGATTTGTATGTAGCATTTATGGATCTGGAGAAGGTATATGATAGGGTTGATAGAGATGCTTTGTGGAAGGATTTAAGAGTATATGGTGTGGGATGTAGGTTGCTAGAAGCAGTAAAAAGTTTTTACGAAGGATGTAAGGCATGTGTATGAGTAGGAAGAGAGGAGGGCAATTGGATCCCAGTGAATGTCAGTTTGCAGCAGGGGTGTGTCATGTCTATGGTTGTTTAATTTGTTTATGGATGGGGTGGTTAGGGAGGTAAATGTAAGAGTTTTGGGGAGAGAGGCAAGTATACAGTCTGTTGTGGATGAGAGGGCCTGTGTCAGAGATGGATGGAACAAGGAGAAGTGGGAGACCAAATTGGAGGTGGAAGGATGGAGTGAAAAAGATTTTGAGCCATCAGGGCCTGAATATACAGGAAGGTAAGAGGCATGCAGGGATTAGAGTGAATTTGAATGATGTTGTTTACTTGGGTCAATGTGCTGTCATTGGACTGAAGAAGCACTGTGTAAAATACTTACAGATAGGTTAATATTGTAATATACCTAGTCCTCACTTTATGCAGGATCACTACATGCAATTTCATTATCATGCAAGGAATGTATTTTTACTAGTCTTTCTTTTAATGTTGTCAAAATTTTTACCATGCTGGTGTGCACGGTAGAAAGTGAGGCAAATCTTCATTGAATGTTAGTGGGTGGAGTAAGTATGGGTCTTGGGTGGAGTAAGTATGGGTCTTGGGTGGAGTGCACCATGTTCCTGCCAGCGGGTCAGCCTCGCAGTTACCACCATTGTATGTGGATCTATGCTACTTTTGCAATTTGGTTATACCTACTAATAGGTCTTGGGTGAAGTGCACCATGTTCCTGCCAGCGGGTCAGCCTCGCAGTTACCAACATTGTATGTGGATCTATGCTACTTTTACAGTTTGGTCATACCTACAAATGTGATTTTCCTGCTACCTGCCATGTCTGTGTTTGTTGATATGGCATCCAAACATCAAGTAACATCTCGTACCCCAAAACCAGCAGTTAAATAGAAAAAGAGCCTCTCTGACTTTAGAAATGAAGTTAGAAATCTTATTATGTGCTGTCAGTGGTGAGGGAGCATCAGTCCAGTAGAAAGTGTGCCAGAATTTCAGTGAGGGTTGGTGGCTTAAAATGAGCATGGGTCTTGTGTGGAGTGCTTTATATTCCTGCTAGCAGGTCAGTCTCACAGTTACTACCATTGCATATGGATCTTTGCTACTTGTGCAATTTGAGTATATCTGCTGATGCAAGTTTCCAGCATCATCTGAAGAACCACCGAGAACCAACAGTAATGCAGAATAGAACCTATCTGATCCTTGAAACAAAGTTAGAAATCTCATGATATAGTGATGCTGGTGAGGGATCACCAGTGCTTAGACATGCTTACAACCTTCATAAATCTGTAGTCTGCAGCATAAAGAAGAATGCAGAGAAAATTTGAAGTATTGAAGTCCACATTACTCCACTATCTACCAAGGTAAGCACAGTGGGTAGACATATAGAGAAGATGGAAAGTATTCTCTTGTTATACATAGAGCATGAGACAAAGAAAAAAAAGCTGCCTCACGAACCTTCAGCTTTGGTCTAAAGCTCAAGATTTATAAATGTTTACAGAAAAAAAATCCAATCTAGACCACTGGATGGTTTTGCAGTGGAATTTATTAAAAAAGGTGGTGACTGTGTTGTTGACTGGTTGTTGAGGATATTCAGTGTATTTATGGTTCATGGTGAAGTGCCTGAGGATTGGCGGAATGCATGCATAGTGCCATTGTACATAGGCAAAGGGGATAAATGTGAGGTTTAAGTTTGTTGGGTATTCCTGGGAAATTGTATGGGAGGGTATTGATTGAGAGGATAAAGGCATGTACAGAACATCAGACTAGGGAAGAGCAGTGTGGTTTCAGAAGTGGTATAGGATGTGTGGATCAGGTGTTTGCTTTGAAGAATGTATGTGATAAATACTTAGAAGAACAGATGGATTTATATGTAGCATTTATGGATCTGGAGAAGACACATGATAGAGTGGATAGAGATGCTCTGTGGAAGGTATTAACAATATATGGAGGTAAGTTGCTTGAAGCAGTGAAAAGTTTATATCAAAGATGTAAGGCATGTGTACGAGTAGGAAGAGAAGAAAGTGATTGGTTCCCAGTGAATGTCGGTTTTTGGCAGGAGTGCGTGATGTCTCCATGGTTGTTTAATCTGTTTATGGATGGGGTTGTTAGGGAGGTAAATGCAAGAGTTTTGGAGAGAGGGGAAAGTATGCAGTCTGTTTTGGATGAGAGGGCTTGGGAAGTGAGTCAGTTGTTGTTTGCTGATGATACAGTGCTGGTGGCTGATTTGGGTGAGAAGCTGCAGAAGTTGGTGACTGAGTTTGGTAAAATGTGCGAAAGAAGAAAGCTGAGAGTAAATGTGAATAAGAGCAAGGTCATTAGGTTCAGTAGAGTTGAGGGACAAGTTAATTGTGAGGTAAGTTTGGATGGAGAAAAACTGGAGGAAGTGAAGTGTTTTAGATATCTGGGAGTGGATTTAGCAGTGGATAGAACAATATAAGCGGAAGTGAGTCATTGGATGGGGGAGGGGGCGAAGGTACTGAAAGCGTTGAAGAATGTGTGGAAGGCAAGAACGTTAGTTTGCAGAGCAAAAATGGGTATGTTTCAAGGAATAGTGGTTCCAACAGTGTTATATGGTTGCAAGGTGTGGGCTATTGATAGGGTTGTGTGGAGGAGGGTGGATGTATTGGAAATGAGATGTTTGAGGACAGTATGTGGTGTGAGATGGTTTGATCCAGAATGAAAGGGTAAGAGAGATATGTGGTAATAAAAAGAGTGTGGTTGAGAGAGCAGAAGAGGGTGTATTGAAATGGCTAGGCCACATGGAGAGAATGAGTAAGGAAAGAGTGACAAAGAGGATATATGTGTCAGAGGTGGAGGGAACAAGGAGAAGTGGGAGACCAAATTGGAGGTGGAAGGATGGGTTGAAAAAGATTTTTAGCGATCGGGGCTTGAACATACAGGAGGGTGAAAGGCATGCAAGGAATAGAGTGAATTGGAACGATGTGGTATACTGGGGTCAATGTGCTGTCAGTGGATTGAACCAGGGCATGTGAAGCATTTAGGGTAAACCATGGAAAGTTTTGCGTTGCCTTAATGTGGAAAGGGAACTGTGGTTTTGGTGCATTACACATGACAGCTAGAGACTGAGTGTGAACGAATGTGGCCTTGTTGTCTTTTCCTAGCGCTACTTCATGCATGTGCAGGGAGAGGGGGTTGCCGTTTCATGTGTGGCGGGGTGGCAACAGGAATGGATGAAGGCAGCAAGTATGAGTGTGTACATGTATATATTTGTATATGTCTGTGTATGTATATGTATGTATACGTTGAAATGCTTAGGTATGTTAGGTATGTATGTATGTGTGCGTGAGGGCTTTTATGTATATACCTGTGTTTGTGGGTGGGTTGAGCCATTCTTTTGTCTGTTTCCTTGTGCTTGCTTGCAAACGTGAGAGACAGCAAATAAGTATGATATAAAGATATGTAAAAGGAAATGTCGATGAGCCAAGGCCATTATTTAAGCAAGTAAAGGATTGCTAGATAAGTTTATTTGACTTTGGAAGTTACATAACGTGAAGTTAATACGGGAATGTACCATTGCTGACCACGAAGCTGCTGAATACATCATAATTTTCTCTCAGTGTTTATTGGGTCGTGATGTGCAATTTCTCTTTTTGCGAGGTTTTCACAGAACATAACCCCCACATAAAGCCAGGGGTGAGTGTATTAAGTTTTCTGAATTGTTTGATATATTAGAAAAATCAAATATCAGAAACTTTTATTATCCAGAAAGGTTGATTCCCCAAGCATTTCAGATAACAGAAGTTCTAATTTACTTTAATGCGTTTCTAATAGTTTCCAGAAGACTGTTGATAATGTAATGATCACACTAGTCTCTGATGATTTTCTGGAGGGATAATCACACTCCAGTAGTTCAGATGATTTCATGTACTGGTTTGTGATAATTTTATGGAGGGATAATTGCACTTCAGTAGGAGTTCATATGATTTCATTTATTGAAACTTTACAATACACTACATGTTCATGGAGGAAATCCACCTCTTCAGGTGTACACAGATCACAAAGTTCAAATCCTGACAGAAGTGCACCCTCTTACCACCATGCCAATGTACAAACTGACCTGGCCATTCAAGGAAAAGTGGGAGGTACTTTGTGGCCAAAGGATGTTATGTGAGAATGGTTACCTTGGGGAGTGAGATGCTTGTTCATCTACTCTTCTTTTGCTATCTTGTCTTGATAATTCTTTCATGATGATTTGGTTAATAATAGGATGTGCTTTGAAGTTACAAGGGGATAGGTTAAAGTTATTGATATCAGCATTTAAGACAGATTCACTGACATTACAGTTAGCATTATCCAATGAGGGATATAATGTGACTGGTTTGTTAAGGTTTACTGGTGATGATTTTCTTGTTAGTACTTAGCATTAGCATTACTAGGGTCTTCTCTGTGTACTGAATGATTGTGCCAATAGCATCTCTCGGTTTCTATTTCACTGATAGTGTTGATATATTGGAAGGCAACATTAAAAGAACTTTTTTTGTACCTGTCTTACCTTAGCTAGGATAGGGAATAGGGCAACGCCAAAAATTTAGATCTGTCATCCTTTTCCACGTAATTGTTTTTTTAGCTCTTATCTTACCTTAGTTAAGTTAGGAGAATAGGGCAACACTAAACATTTCGATCTATCATCCTCTTCCACAGATTTGTTATTAGATGTATAAAATGTCTTCCTGGCTTTCCAGTAAGTGTTGTTGACAAACCATGTGGGATAACATAAATGCTTAAAAGTACATCTTATATGGTTACATTTGATATCTAGACTTGTGATGTCACATATATGCAGTGCTTTTTAAGATATGGACATAAGTACAGACATTTTCACAGAATTATCATGTAATGAAAAATAGTAATATAACTCTCAACTTTGGTAGGCATTTTGTAGATCTTGAAGGATAAGTGATCAGATTTCCCAGTTATCATCACATCAGGAAATGGACTCTGGCACCTGCAGCTTTTTTCTTGCTAAATAAAATTCTTTCATTATATACCATCCTCATTACTTTGCAGTAACTCAGGTTTTTCATGTTTACTCAAATGTTTACATACAGCTCACATACAGAGAAATATTTACTTGTCCATGAAAGGGTTTTTTGTATTCTAGGGGGATTTTTTTTAGTCTTTTGATATTTTAAGTACGTGGGTATAATTTGATATTGAAACACTGGGTTAAATGAATATCAGTCTTGAACAAAGATATTGCTGAAGACAACAAGCATAATTCCACAAAATATTTTCTTTGCTCTTGAAATCCAGGGTGGTCTAGATTTTAAGGTTATTTGTATATACTGTAATGGAAAAGGATCTATTCTTGATCTATGTATCAAATCACAATGTATCAGTTTTTTTTTTTTTTTTTTTTTTTTTTATACTTTGTCGCTGTCTCCCGCGTTTGCGAGGTAGCGCAAGGAAACAGACGAAAGAAATGGCCCAACCCCCCCATACACATGTACATACACACGTCCACACACGCAAATATACATACCTACACAGCTTTCCTTGGTTTACCCCGGACGCTTCACATGCCTTGATTCAATCCACTGACAGCACGTCAACCCCTGTATACCACATCGCTCCAATTCACTCTATTCCTTGCCCTCCTTTCACCCTCATGCATGTTCAGGCCCCGATCACACAAAATCCTTTTCACTCCATCTTTCCACCTCCAATTTGGTCTCCCTCTTCTCCTCGTTCCCTCCACCTCCGACACATATATCCTCTTGGTCAATCTTTCCTCACTCATTCTCTCCATGTGCCCAAACCATTTCAAAACACCCTCTTCTGCTCTCTCAACCACGCTCTTTTTATTTCCACACATCTCTCTTACCCTTACGTTACTTACTCGATCAAACCACCTCACACCACACATTGTCCTCAGACATCTCATTTCCAGCACATCCATCCTCCTGCGCACAACTCTATCCATAGCCCACGCCTCGCAACCATACAACATTGTTGGAACTACTATTCCTTCAAACATACCCATTTTTGCTTTCCGGGATAATGTTCTCGACTTCCACACATTTTTCAAGGCTCCCAAAATTTTCGCCCCCTCCCCCACCCTATGATCCACTTCCGCTTCCATGGTTCCATCCGCTGCCAGATCCACTCCCAGATATCTAAAACACTTCACTTCCTCCAGTTTTTCTCCATTCAAACTCACCTCCCAATTGACTTGACCCTCAACCCTACTGTACCTAATAACCTTGCTCTTATTCACATTTACTCTTAACTTTCTTCTTCCACACACTTTACCAAACTCCGTCACCAGCTTCTGCAGTTTCTCACATGAATCCGCCACCAGCGCTGTATCATCAGCGAACAACAACTGACTCACTTCCCAAGCTCTCTCATCTCCAACAGACTTTATGGTGTTTTTTTAATTTTTACATGTCTTTATGTTCTTGTTTTTTTATCGATTTATTCCATTTTCTCCTCAGGATTGAAGAAACAGAAGCAGAACGACAGGAAAGATTAAAGAAATGGAGCAAATTTTTGGAGGATGAAAAAGATGCAAAGCAGTGAAACCAGCAAAGAAATTTGGAGAGCATATATATATGTATATATGTTGGAAAGGATCACAATTTTTTGCTTGATCAAGTATATTCCTATGAGTCCATAGGGAAAATGAAACATAATAAGTTCCCAAGTGCACTTTCGAGTAATAATCACATCATCAGGGGAGATACAAGAAGGAAATATAAGTCAGCTGATATACAGTGAAGAGACGTAACTAGCTATGTCTCTTCGTTGTATTCAGCTGACTGATATTTCTTTCTTGTATCTCCCCTGATGATGTGATTATTACACAAAAGTGCGCACACACGAACACACACAATGATTAAACTTTGTTTATTATGTTGATGAGCATTTCACGGTCAAATTACTTTAGTTGATTATTCCAGTCTATCAGAATGCAAAGAAATAGCTAGAGCAGTTGAATATATATATCTCTTACTTACAAGGCTGTTTTTAAAGTTTTCAGCAGTACAATATTGATTATTAAATGTTCTAAAAAATGGATCATGTGTAATTTTTAAGACAGCCCGTTACTTCTACATCATTAGAAAACCAGTTTTCACTTGGGAGACTTCTTTCTGTCTTAATAGGATTAAGTTGTGGATGTGGTAGCTTGGTAAAACAAGCCCAGATTATCATTGTTATCAGCAGATTATTCCATACCATATGACTGAATTGCAACAGAATATCTAAACTCAACAGTGAATAGAATTACCAGTGCTGTATAGTTCTCTTTAGTATAGTCTCTCAGAAATTACAGAATGGAGTAGACACATATGATGAGATGGCAGTGCCCCTCTGTTAATCTATTCATGCATCTATCTATATCTCTGACACCCATTCCCTCTAGGAACTCCTTCGAGACAGTGGCCACAGCAAAAGGGTCTTTATAACTGGTGAATACTATTGCCACTTCTTGGCCATTAGTGCTTCATCCTTAACATGCTACTGGCAAAAGGCAACCCTGTCACTGCATTTCTAGAGGCTCCTGCTGAATGTTCCCTCTGTTAATCACATCATCTTATATCAGGAAGTCTCTCATCACAGAACATTTTTTGCAACTCATAGTTGAAGTTTGGGTACAGTAGATAATCACATTGAATGTGGTCATTACAAAGGAATGGTAACCACTGACTCGCCTTCTGTTAAATTGAAGTGTCCCTTACTTAACAAATAGCAAGTTAATCATCTTTCAGGAACCAGTTTTATTAAGCAGTACAAACATATAAATGATAGTTGGTAAACAAACCTTCACTGTAAACCACTATCTATTCATATATCTGATGCCCATTCCCTCCAGGAACTTCAGTGAAGTGAGTGGCCAAGGCAGAAGAGTTTCCTCTTGTCCCTGTCCTTACATGCTCCCTTACATACTCTATTCCACTTATTCTCCCATTATTTCTTTCCCTCTAGTGCTCTTCCACACTATTAACCCACATCATAGGCAGTCTTCTTCTCATACCAAACCCCCTTAATTGTACTGTCATACACTCTCCTTGATGCATGGGGTGACAGTGCTGTTTACTGTCAGGTAGGGTGGCACTAGGAATGGATGAAGGCAAGCAAGTATGAATATGTACATGTATACATATGTAAATTTTTTTCTTTATACTTTATCACTGTTTCCTGCGTCAGTGAGGTAGGGCAAGGAAACAGATGAAGAATGGCCCAGCCCCCCACATACACATATAAATACAGAAACACCCATACATGCACATATGCATACACATACATATACATACACAGACATATACATATATACACATGTACATATTCATACTTGCTGCCTTCATCCATTTCTGTCACCACCTCGCCACACAGGAAACAGCATCCTCAAACATTTCATTTCTAACACATCCACACCCCTCCACACAACTCTATCAATAGCCCAGGCCTCGCAACCATATAACATTGTTGGAACCACTATTTGTTCAAACATACCCATTTTTGCTCTCCAAGATAACATTCTTGCCTTCCACACATTTTTCAATGCTTCTAGAACCTTTGCCCCCTCCCCACCCTGTGACTCACTTCTGCTTCTATGGTTCCATCTACTGCTAATTCCTCTCCCAGATATTTAAAACTCTTCACTTCCTCCAGTTTTTCTCCATTCAAACGTACCTCTCAATTAACTTGCCCCTCAACCCTACTGAACCTAATAAATTTGCTCTTATTCACATTTACTCTTAATTTTCTCCTTTCGCTTCTTTTATCAAACTTAGTCACCTATCTCTGCAGTTTCTCACCTGAGTCAGCCACCTGCGCTGTATCATCAGCAAACAACTGACTTACTTCCCAAGCCCTCTCATCCACAACAGACTGCATACTTGCCCCTCTCTCCAAAACTCTTACATTCACTCCCCTAACCATCCCATCTATAAAAGAATTAAACAACCATGGAGACATCACACACCCCCTGCCGCAAACCGACATTCACTAGGAAGCAATCACTTTCCTCCCTTCTTATTCGTACACATGCCTTACATATGTATATGTTTTTTTTTTTTCTTTTTTTTGCTTTGTCGCTGTCTCCCGTGTTTGCGAGGTAGCGCAAGGAAACAGACGAAAGAAATGGCCCAACCCAACCCCATACACATGTATATACATACGTCCACACACGCAAATATACATACCTACACAGCTTTACCCCAGACGCTTCACATGCCCTGATTCAATCCACTGACAGCACGTCAACCCCCGTATACCACATCGATCCATTTCACTCTATTCCTTGCCCTCCATTCACCCTCCTGCATGTTCAGGCCCCGATCACACAAAATCTTTTTCACTCCATCTTTCCACCTCCAATTTGGTCTCCCACTTCTCCTCGTTCCCTCCACCTCCGACACATATATCCTCTTGGTCAATCTTTCCTCACTCATTCTCTCCATGTGCCCAAACCATTTCAAAACACCCTCTTCTGCTCTCTCAACCACGCTCTTTTTATTTCCACACATCTCTCTTACCCTTTCGTTACTTACTCGATCAAACCACCTCACACCACACATTGTCCTCAAACATCTCATTTCCAGCACATCCATCCTCCTGCACACAACTCTATCCATAGCCCACGCCTCGCAACCATACAACATTGTTGGAACCACTATTCCTTCAAACATACCCATTTTTTCTTTCCGAGATAATGTTCTCGACTTCCACACATTCTTCAAGGCTCCCAGGATTTTCGCCCCCTCCCCCACCCTATGATCCACTTCTGCTTCCATGGTTCCATCCGCTGCCAGATCCACTCCCAGATATCTAAAACACTTTACTTCCTCCAGTTTTTCTCCATTCAATTTTACCTCCCAATTGACTTGACCCTCAACCCTTCTGTACCTAATAACCTTGCTCTTATTCACATTTACTCTTAACTTTCTTCTTTCACACACTTTACCAAACTCAGTCACCAGCTTCTGCAGTTTCTCACATGAATCAGCCACCAGCGCTGTATCATCAGCGAACAACAACTGACTCACTTCCCAAGCTCTCTCATCCACAACAGACTTCATACTTGCCCCTCTTTCCAAAACTCTTGCATTCACCTCCCTAACAACCTCATCCATAAACAAATTAAATAACCATGGAGACATCACACACCCCTGCCGCAAACCTACATTCACTGAGAACCAATCACTTTCCTCTCTTCCTACACGTACATATGCCTTACATCCTCGATAAAAACTTTTCACTGCTTCTAACAACTTGCCTCCCACACCATATATTCTTAATACCTCCCACAGAGCATCTCTGTCAACTCTATCATATGCTTTCTCCAGATCCATAAATGCTACATACAAATCCATTTGCTTTTCTAAGTATTTCTCACATACATTCTTCAAAGCAAATACCTGATCCACACATCCTCTACCACTTCTGAAACCACACTGCTCTTCCTTATATGTATGTATATATAAGTATGTATATGTAAGTCTTCTTCTCAACATGTGTAGTTGAGAATGGCAGAGGAGAGAGGGAATTTTTGTGGTGTTGTTGGGATTTAAAAAACTTTTGGTGGTTGAGAATGGCAGAGGAGAGATGGAATTATTTTGGTGGTGTTAGGATTTTAGAAACTTTATGAATTTTCACATGATGAGGCAAATTGTCTCTGTGAAACATGCAGTGATGCATGCATAGAAAAATTATGTGCTAAATATAGTTATCTGAACTCCATCTGAATTGCGATTTCACCTTCATAACTATCATCACAGACTAGTGTGATCAACATATCAACAGTATGTATATATGTGTATGTGAATTGGTGTGTCTTTTTTCATCTGTTTCCTGGTGCTACCTCACTGACCTAGGAAACGGCAATCAAGGATGATAAATAAATAACATTCTTTCCACATGCCCAAGCCACTTATAGTATTGTTTCACCCACTCTACCACTGCATATTCATTTCTTTTACATTCCCTGCTGTGCCAAATCTCTCATACACCCCCCTCATTTTTTTTTCATTTCATCTAGTCATACCACATACTCCTCTCAAGTAGTTCATTTCAACGCCCTAGATTCTTTACCTATGTGACTCACTAAATGTCTTATGTTTCAGCTGCATAGGTCAGGTTGGGTGAACTATGCTTTCCCATAATCCTTTCTTCAGTTTCATACATACACCTTTACCCTTTATTATTCTATTAAGGGACCCATTGACTCTTCTACCCTGTACTGTTCTCTCCCTTATCTCTTCTTCCATATAACCATAGTTACCCAAGATAGCTCACAAATACTTAAAATCTGTCACTCCTTCCAGTCTTCCTCCTTTGAATCAATAACACAGTCTAGTACACCTTATCTTACTCTAAGGGCTTTGCAGAATTTTCACTATCACTGTTTCCTTTCAAACGCCATTACTTTTCTTTTGATCTCATTTGCCTTCAATTGTCTATGCCTACATACATCATAAAACACACTTACAACCTTCTGCAACTCCTCCTCACTCTCACCTAACAACATAGTATTATTCTAAAACAGGCTTGCCACTAGCTACCGTACCTCACCACCACACTCCATTTCTGCACCCACTTTCCCTATTTATACTTTCATCTTCTTATCACTCCATCCCTCTATATTTTAAAAAGCCATGGTGACATTACATAGCCCTACTTCACACCCACATGTATACTAGAACTTTTGCTCAGCTTTCATCCCATCCATCAGTTGTCCCATATATCCTTACCACATCCCATAAAGCATTCCACTCATCTCTGTCATATGCTTTTTCCAGGTCTATAAAAGCTGCATACAGCTTCTTACCTCTCTTCAGGAACGTTATTTTATTTAGCACAGCTGAGCAGTATATGCTCCATTTATGTGGTAACCAAGCCAACATGCAGAATTCTAGTATGAATGTTTCAAAGTATTTCTGTCAGATCATCAACACTTGATGGTGTGACACTGATTGGGATCTTAAATGCATGGTAAACAGTCTGCTCTTACCTCTCTCAGGTGACAGTGTGAACATGTGTGCATAACAGATTAGTCTGCCTGAATTGTATAGGAAGAAGCCATTTTGCACAAGTATAAATGATATATGCATCCCCCGTTTATGCTACATGTTACGATAATAGAAAGGTTAGTTTTAGCAGATTGGCTTCAGCAAGATAGGTTTCCATAATACAAGGAGGGAACCATTCCCACGTAACACCAAATTTTTTTTAATAAAGATTCTGTACTGTATTAAGTTTTCATGCAGAGACTTAAAACAGTTTAATGATAAATTGCTGTAAATATTATTGAAGGAACATTATGAATGAGTATAATGTACTCTCCATACATTCTGTTGTTTTGTGCATGAAGAGAGATGTTAGAAGGTAGTACTACAACGGCAACTACAAGGTTGTGATGGAAAACTTAGTTAAGTTTGACCATTTTTCATGGGCTGTTTTTCCCTATAAAGAACCCTGTAGACAGGATAATACTTAATGTTTTTATGAATCCAGTATATAAACTCACTCCAGATTAGGATCCATAATAGTAATTTCATGGATCAATTGATAAACAAGTGCTAAGTAATGAGTCTTCCTCTATTTCATCAGCTGTTTCTCATGTAAGTTTGCTTTTATTGAAGTGCTGCTTCCTCTTCCATTGCTATTTTAGCTCTACCAAATTCTCAAAACCTACAGTCTAGCCAAGGTGAATTATGTATGCCTTTCTTAGGATGGCATCATAAAATCTTTGAAGTTTTGTATGCACTCATTCGAGATGACCTTCCAAACCCCATTCATGTTTCAGGTCTTATGTTCAACACCCAACATTCTTGATATTTTTAATGATGTAGGGGGATACTGTGGTGGCATCAGAACATAATAGCACATGGCATGTCAGGCCTATTAGTAGCTCATGATAACTTTAAATGTTGCTATCACATCCTAATCCTTTAGTTGAATTAAGGAATCAGTGTTGGGTGGCATGACGTAAATATTAGGTGCATAGGATGATCCAGAACTTTATCAAGGATGATCCAGAGCATTATCGAGGCGTAAGGCCTTAAAACAGAGGTTAGAGTGAGTCACAATGGTAGCACTCCACTTTCACATGAAAATAGCTCACAAACCAGTTTTAAAAAGTTTTACTTATACCCAGGTTTTAAAGCCCAGGGATTCTGGAAATGGTACACAAGTAGTGGTCTGGTCTTAAAATCAATGTTTAACAGAAGTGTTAACTCATCTTTTGCACTTTTTCAAATCTGGAGCAACTTTTTCTACCTTCAATCATATGTCCTGATGGTTGTACATTTCTGATATAAGCCAGTTTCACTGGCATTCAATATGTATTGCTGTGTGTATTCATGAGTCATTACCATATGCGTAAACTACCCAAGAAACATAGCAGTGATAGCCCAGTGATCACTGGAAGCATCTCTTGTTAACATGTTATGTAGAGCTGACTTTTCTTAAACTTGCCAAATGTGCATTAGTTAAAAAGGCTCATCAGTTGAAGATTCACCTTATTCTTTTCCATGATGCTAATACAGCTTCAGCACTTGTTAGAATTTTGTCTTTATAACAGGTATACTTGACATATTTATGTTGTGTGCCCTACCATACACAGAGGATATTTCATCATTTTCAAATCATCTTTAGTATTTCACCTCAGCTTGTAGTGTTAACATCATGTTATGCTTCTTCCTAGAGGGACGTTGATTGTAGAAGAACTTTAGGAACCTTTGAAGGATCCAATATCGGTAGTAAAAAGAAGTAATCAAGTCATTTAGTACAACTAACATCTTGACACAACTGATTCAACATGGGTACTGACAGCACAAATGTCCAGCGTTTTTCTGGCAGCAAACAAGATGTATTCCCATGCTCTATTGAATACATGGAAGATGAAACACATTATGCACAACTGCAGAAGTGCAAATTTAGTTTGGTATTATTGATATTTGGGTGGTAAAAAGTAAATTGTGTACATGCAAATATGAATCTTTTGAAGTTTAGTTAGATCAGGGTTAGTTGTATTTAAAGTGAGGATTTGGAAAAACAAACTTCACAGTCTGATCGTCAAGTCAGACTGCTTATTTCCTGTTTGATACATATTCTATTATAAAGTTATTCAACATGGAACATGGTTGGTTAATGGTGCATATTTGAAGAAAATATAAGTGGCTAACATTAGAAGGCTTGAGGTAGCTTTAATAGAGAAAATACTGCCATCAAGAAGGGAAAAGGTAAAGTTGACGTAATTAAAGAGTTAAGAAGTGCCTCACTTTACAAGAATTCAGAGTGAGGTCAAACAAATGGAAACTTCAGTTAAGAACACTGAGAATGACGTAGAAGTAGAAATAATGTAGAGGATAACTGAACCAGGGTTAAGAGACATGCTAGTTAAATTAGCAAGTGAGAAGATTAAGGGTACACTTAGAAGACCAAGATGATAAACTTAGAAGACCAAGATGATAAACTTAGAAGACCAAGATGATAAACTTTTAGCTCTTGAAAGAAAGCTATGAAATGATGGATTGTTTATCACAAATATACTCAAAGGGAAGAGTCAAATTGGGCAGTCTATGTGACTGGAAAGACTGTGACTGAAGGATGGAAAAAACAAACTGCAGTGTTGGAAAATTGAGGAAACAGTGAATGAATTCAAGAGAAACGTTACAGTACAGCTGTTTTCTGAAAATATTGGCTAAAAACAAAACACAGAACACTAGTAATGAATGTATAAGGTAGACAAACAGTAATCGATAGGAACTGAACCTTCAGGGTTAATGAGAGCAAGATTCAGAAATTTGTCAGATAGTTAATGGGTGATAGGCAGCCACTATCCTGGGAGGTATTACTGGTAATACCCACCTAGGTATCGGTAGAGTTAGAGATGGCTGCATAGTGAGCCAGCACTTCATTGGCTTTGGTTTCTTTCATTTTGTCTGGGTTGCATCTTTTATTTTTGCCTAACCCATACATGGGCTACTGTCATTCAAGCCTCAGACATGCAGGTCATTCCATCTTGTACAAACCATTTGACAACACATAACTCATATGACACACTCTTTGTAAGTCTTGATTTCTTGCTGTGAGCTAACCCAACTTCATGCAAAATTTTCTCACGAGAAGACATACATAAGTGAATTGGTTGATCCAGATATTTAAGAATTAGTCAAACAGGAGATATGAAAATAAGATGATTGGTGATAATGTTTGGATAAGGACCACTTTCAGCCATCAGAGTAAAGGAAAACAGAGTTTAGAAATAGGATATGAGAACTTCAATAGGCACTTGACATGGGATATGTATTCTACATACTGAGTAGACAGAGATACTAGGAGTAGATATTTAGGTGAAATACCATATTGATTCCCATTGGGGAAGAGCAGTGTGGTTTCAGAAGTGGTAGAGGATGTGTGGATCAGGTGTTTGCTTTGAAGAATGTATGTGAGAAATACTTAGAAAAGCAAATGGATTTGTATGTAGCATTTATGGATCTGGAGAAGGCATATGATAGAGTTGATAGAGATGCTCTGTGGAAGGTATTAAGAATATATGGTGTGGGAGGAAAGTTGTTAGAAGCAGTGAAAAGTTTTTATCAAGGATGTAAGGCATGTGTACGTGTAGGAAGAGAGGAAAGTGATTGGTTCTCAGTGAATGTAGGTTTGCGGCAGGGGTGTGTGATGTCTCCATGGTTGTTTAATTTGTTTATGGATGGGGTTGTTAGGGAGGTAAATGCAAGAGTTTTGGAAAGAGGGGCAAGTATGAAGTCTGTTGGGGATGAGAGAGCTTGGGAAGTGAGTCAGTTGTTGTTCGCTGATGATACAGCGCTGGTGGCTGATTCATGTGAGAAACTGCAGAAGCTGGTGACTGAGTTTGGTAAAGTGTGTGGAAGAAGAAAGTTAAGAGTAAATGTGAATAAGAGCAAGGTTATTAGGTACAGTAGGGTTGAGGGTCAAGTCAATTGGGAGGTGAGTTTGAATGGAGAAAAACTGGAGGAAGTGAAGTGTTTTAGATATCTGGGAGTGGATCTGGCAGCGGATGGAACCATGGAAGCGGAAGTGGATCATAGGGTGGGGGAGGGGCGAAAATTCTGGGGGCCTTGAAGAATGTGTGGAAGTCGAGAACATTATCTCGGAAAGCAAAAATGGGTATGTTTGAAGGAATAGTGGTTCCAACAATGTTGTATGGTTGCGAGGCGTGGGCTATGGATAGAGTTGTGCGCAGGAGGATGGATGTGCTGGAAATGAGATGTTTGAGGACAATGTGTGGTGTGAGGTGGTTTGATCGAGTGAGTAACGTAAGGGTAAGAGAGATGTGTGGAAATAAAAAGAGCGTGGTTGAGAGAGCAGAAGAGGGTGTTTTGAAGTGGTTTGGGCACATGGAGAGAATGAGTGAGGAAAGATTGACCAAGAGGATATATGTGTCGGAGGTGGAGGGAACGAAGAGAAGAGGGAGACCAAATTGGAGGTGGAAAGATGGAGTGAAAAAGATTTTGTGTGATCGGGCCTGAACATGCAGGAGGGTGAAAGGAGGGCAAGGAATAGAGTGAATTGGAGCGATGTGGTATACCGGGGTTGACGTGCTGTCAGTGGATTGAATCAAGGCATGTGAAGCGTCTGGGGTAAACCATGGAAAGCTGTGTAGGTATGTATATTTGCGTGTGTGGACGTATGTATATACATGTGTATGGGGGGGGGTTGGGCCATTTCTTTCGTCTGTTTCCTTGCGCTACCTCGCAAACACGGGAGACAGTGACAAAGTATAATAAAAATAAAAAAAAAAAATAAAAATAACCATATTGATTCATAGACCCCCTAGACCTAGGCCAAGAGCCCCAGCCATAATGGTGCCCCACCAGCCACCCAAGTAAAAAAAAAGAATGGTTTGTGAAACTAGGAGAATAGATGTATTATTGTACTATGATGTGTATGATACAACAATAAAATTTGTTTGTCATCAAGAAATTTTCATGATTTTGTAAAATGTGAAGTGGGTTCCATATATTACCTAGGCCTAGGGCAACACTAAACATTAATTTGGCTTAAGTTATTGGAGAAAGAGATGAACTTTAAGGTTTACTCATAGAATGAATATTATAGCATGATGGTGTGAAGCAGCAGGCAAGAAATTGAATGTCATGAAGAATTTGGTTGGAAGCTTTTTCAGAGAAAACAGACCAAGGAAGCAGTAAAAAGAAATTTACAAGGCAAAAACATGGAGAATAAACGGAAGCTAGATATGAGGATGCCTGCGTCACTAGTTTAAGGACGACAGGAATATTAGACTCTTTGAGCATGAATCTAAACATAGTGTATATGAGTGCAGATTAATTTGTAATTACTGCCAGTCACCAGGATTTAATAGACCATAAAGGCATAATTGAAATAAAAGAGTCCTTGGTCAGATAAATGGTTGAAAAAAATTCAGCCTAAGTAAATGAAAAGTAGTGAAGGTGGAACACAGTGAAAGCCAAGACATGACTATAATCTGGCAGGAAGCGAGCTATGAGAACTTGTATGTGAAAGGACTAAATGGTCAAATAGTACCCAACCTATTACCAGGACACCATATCATGTAGATTCATTTGGTCTCCACGCCTTCAGAGACATAAAGATCTCGCAGAGAAAGTTTATAGGAGAATGGAAAAGATAGTACAGTATTTGAAATAAGAGAGCTGAGCTACAAGGAGAGATTAGAGGTTATGAATTTGCTCTCTGGAAGAGAGATGAAAAAGAGAAAATTTTAATGCAACCTTTAGGTTTCTACATCAGTGTGACATTGTCAACAGTGAGCGTTTTCTGAAAATGGAAAAAAAGAACAAGAGGTCATAGCAAGAAATTAAGCTAGAAATATATTAAAAAAAGCTAGAAAGAGGTATTGTACATCTAAAGTATCAGAGTTGCAGTTGAGTGGAATAAGTTGAGTATGAAATGTTATATGACTCAAAAAAGAAAGATATGGACCCCACAGGTGAAAACTCCCCACACTGTACAGATATGTAACAACACACACACCCACGTGCACATGCATGAGAGAGAGATACTGGCTCGGCAATTTTATTCATTCTCTGTATATTTGCACAAGCACAAAAGCTAGCATAACAATAAACTTAAAATTCTCCAAGTTGCAGTTCTTCATCTGACACCCAACTTCTATACTTGTACAGTCAAGGTAAGGTAGAGTAAGCAGCTTGTTGAATTAACCTTGATTTTTTTCTTTTTAAAGTTGAAGACTCCAGTCAATGGCTAAAGTTGTTACTGAGACCATCTTTTAAATCAAACAGAAAAAGAAGTTGAAAGAAATGGTAAAATAAGGATAAAAGAAGAATAATTTGAAAGTATTGAGGTAATTAAAAGACTTTCTTCTGAAAATTGGGAAGTCATATCTGTTAGGATAAACATGAAGAGGTTAAAAGTTCCAGTTTAATGGTATGAGTAAACAGACCTGATTCCCAATGGTTCATCTTGAGTTAACAACATATTGGCAGTAATAATGTGATGTGGTAGCATCTCAAGTGTTGCTTAGTCATACTAATGGTAGAGATTCAAAAAAACTCAGAAAGAAAAAAAATATCTATAGAAGCAGAAAGAGATTCAATTGTGATGAAGGTTAGTGGATCAAGTTTTGTCATAATGGGAGAGCTAAATGGTTGTTGCTATAAACCTTACTTTCCCATGTAAGTGTTTAGAGCTGGAACTATCCGAGAAGTGAGAGCAGTGTTCCGTGCAAGAACAGATCAATCTTTTGTATGTTAATAGTTCAACTGAAGAATCTTCTTCAGTAGACTAGGATTTCCACTCTGTCTCAGAAGCAGACTTATCCCTACTGGATGGGTAAAGTGGGACTTCCAATAAAGATTAGGTGTTAAAGTAAGACCAAAATATTTATTGTGCTGATTAGTAGAATTATTTCAAGAGATGTAGAAAGTTTTTAAGGAACAAATTTGGCTCTAGAGATGTTAAAGTAAGGTTATAGGTGTCACAATGAAAAATCTGGTTCAAATCTTGGTTGATAGAGCATGTTGTGACAAGATGTGATCTATATCAAGCAAGAGGAGTTGGAGCAAATTTGAAAGAAATGGAGAAATAGAGTGTTGAGTCAATAGTGAGTGCAGTGAGTTGACAAAATGAAATCTGATAAAAACAAGAAATATCCCTAAAGTTCATCACTAATGGTAAGTAGACTGACCATAGAGTACAGTATATTTTGTATTTGAAAGAAGAGAATTAGGAAGAAAAAGCAAAAGAAAGGGAAGCTTGGAGATCAGACCACAATATGTAATATTATGTCTAAAGCTTGTGAATCAAGAACCATTGCAACACAAACCTCGCCAGGTGGTAGAGTGTCCCGCAGTGTCCCCAGAACTTTTTTAAAGGGGAAGTAAATGTTTATAGTTGTGTTACTGGAGTGATAGTTTTCATACATGGTGCTTTGACAAGAAAATAGTGAAATTGGAAAAAATGTAGCTTAGACATTGAAGCTTATTGATACAGTGGTCAAATTGATGAGAACTACTATTGACGTTTGTGTAAATAGATTATACATTTCCTTTTTCCATAGCCAGAGGTTGAACCATTATGTGACATCCATTTTTTCATTTCATTTCAAGCTGGAAGTTTCAGTTTTCTAAATTGTTTCTTACATTTTTTCATATGTATATATATGTATGTGTGTGTGTGTGTATATGTGCGTATGTATGTGTGTGTGTATGTGTATATATATATATATATATATATTTTTTTTTTTTTTTTTTTTTTTTTTTTTATACTTTGTCGCCGTCTCCCGCGTTTGCGAGGTAGCGCAAGGAAACAGACGAAAGAAATGGCCCAACCCCCCCCCCCATACACATGTACATACACACGTCCACACACGCAAATATACATACCTACACAGCTTTCCATGGTTTACCCCAGACGCTTCACATGCCTTGCTTCAATCCACTGACAGCACGTCAACCCCTGTATACCACATGACTCCAATTCACTCTATTTCTTGCCCTCCTTTCACCCTCCTGCATGTTCAGGCCCCGATCACACAAAATCTTTTTCACTCCATCTTTCCACCTCCAATTTGGTCTCCCTCTTCTCCTTGTTCCCTCCACCTCCGACACATATATCCTCTTGGTCAATCTCTCCTCACTCATTCTCTCCATGTGCCCAAACCATTTCAAAACACCCTCTTCTGCTCTCTCAACCACGCTCTTTTTATTTCCACACATCTCTCTTACCCTTACGTTACTTACTCGATCAAACCACCTCACACCACACATTGTCCTCAAACATCTCATTTCCAGCACATCCATCCTCCTGCGCACATCTCTATCCATAGCCCACGCCTCGCAACCATACAACATTGTTGGAACCACTATTCCCTCAAACATACCCATTTTTGCTTTCCGAGATAGTGTTCTCGACTTCCACACATTTTTCAAGGCTCCCAGAATTTTCGCCCCCTCCCCCACCCTATGATCCACTTCCGCTTCCATGGTTCCATCCACTGACAGATCCACTCCCAGATATCTAAAACACTTCACTTCCTCCAGTTTTTCTCCATTCAAACTCACCTCCCAATTGACTTGACCCTCACCCCTACTGTACCTAATAACCTTGCTCTTATTCACATTTACTCTCAACTTTCTTCTTCCACACACTTTACCAAACTCAGTCACCAGCTTCTGCAGTTTCTCACATGAATCAGCCACCAGCGCTGTATCATCAGCGAACAACAACTGACTCACTTCCCAAGCTCTCTCATCCCCAACAGACTTCATACTTGCCCCTCTTTCCAGGACTCTTGCATTTACCTCCCTTACAACCCCATCCATAAACAAATTAAACAACCATGGAGACATCACACACCCCTGCCGCAAACCTACATTCACTGAGAACCAATCACTTTCCTCTCTTCCTACACGTACACATGCCTTACATCCTCGATAAAAACTTTTCACTGCTTCTAACAACTTGCCTCCCACACCATATATTCTTAATACCTTCCACATATATATATATATATATTATCCCTGGGGATAGGGGTGAAAGAATACTTCCCACGCATTCCTCGCGTGTCGTAGAAAGCGACTAGAGGGGACGGGAGCGGGGGGGCCAGAAATCCTCCCCTCCTTGTATTTTTTAACTTTCTAAAATGGGAAACAGAAGAAGGAGTCACGCGGGGAGTGCTCATCCTCCTCGAAGGCTCAGATTGGGGTGCCTAAATGTGTGTGGATGTAACCAAGATGTGAAAAAAGGAGAGATAGGTAGTATGTTTGAGGAAAGGAACCTGGATGTTTTGGCTCTGAGTGAAACGAAGCTCAAGGGTAAAGGGGAAGAGTGGTTTGGGAATGTCTTGGGAGTAAAGTCAGGGGTTAGTGAGAAGACAAGAGCAAGGGAAGGAGTAGCAATACTCCTGAAACAGGAGTTGTGGGAGTATGTGATAGAATGTAAGAAAGTAAATTCTCGATTAATATGGGTAAAACTGAAAGTTGATGAAGAGAGATGGGTGATTATTGGTGCATATGCACCTGGGCATGAGAAGAAAGATCATGAGAGGCAAGTGTTTTGGGAGCAGCTGAATGAGTGTGTTAGTGGTTTTGATGCACGAGACCAGGTTATAGTGATGGGTGATTTGAATGCAAAGGTGAGTAATGTGGCAGTTGAGGGAATAATTGGTATACATGGGGTGTTCAGAGTTGTAAATGGAAATGGTGAAGAGCTTGTAGATTTATGTGCTGAAAAAGGACTGATGATTGGGAATACCTGGTTTAAAAAGCGAGATATACATAAGTATACTTATGTAAGTAGGAGAGATGGCCAGAGAGCGTTATTGGATTACGTGTTAATTGACAGGCGCGTGAAAGAGAGACTTTTGGATGTTAATGTGCTGAGAGGTGCAACTGGAGGGATGTCTGATCATTATCTTGTGGAGGCTAAGGTGAAGATTTGTATGGGTTTTCAGAAAAGAAGAGTGAATGTTGGGGTGAAGAGGGTGGTGAGAGTAAGTGAGCTTGGGAAGGAGACTTGTGTGAGGAAGTACCAGGAGAGACTGAGTACAGAATGGAAAAAGGTGAGAACAATGGAAGTATGGGGAGTGGGGGAGGAATGGGATGTATTTAGGGAATCAGTGATGGATTGCGCAAAAGATGCTTGTGGCATGAGAAGAGTGGGAGGTGGGTTGATTAGAAAGGGTAGTGAGTGGTGGGATGAAGAAGTAAGAGTATTAGTGAAAGAGAAGAGAGAGGCATTTGGACGATTTTTGCAGGGAAAAAATGAAATTGAGTGGGAGATGTATAAAAGAAAGAGACAGGAGGTCAAGAGAAAGGTGCAAGAGGTGAAAAAAAGGGCAAATGAGAGTTGGGGTGAGAGAGTATCATTAAATTTTAGGGAGAATAAAAAGATGTTCTGGAAGGAGGTAAATAAAGTGCGTAAGACAAGGGAGCAAATGGGAACTTCAGTGAAGGGCGCTAATGGGGAGGTGATAACAAGTAGTGGTGATGTGAGAAGGAGATGGAGTGAGTATTTTGAAGGTTGTTGAATGTGTTTGATGATAGAGTGGCAGATATAGGGTGTTTTGGTCGAGGTGGTGTGCAAAGTGAGAGGGTTAGGGAAAATGATTTGGTAAACAGAGAAGAGGTAGTAAAAGCTTTGTGGAAGATGAAAGCCGGCAAGGCAGCAGGTTTGGATGGTATTGCAATGGAATTTATTAAAAAAGGGGTGACTGTATTGTTGACTGGTTGGTAAGGTTATCTAATGTATGTATGACTCATGGTGAGGTGCCTGAGGATTGGCGGAATGCGTGCATAGTGCCATTGTACAAAGGCAAAGGGGATAAGAGTGAGTGCTCAAATTACAGAGGTATAAGTTTGTTGAGTATTCCTGGTAAATTATATGGGAGGATATTGATTGAGAGGGTGAAGGCATGTACAGAGCATCAGATTGGGGAAGAGCAGTGTGGTTTCAGAAGTGGTAGAGGATGTGTGGATCAGGTGTTTGCTTTGAAGAATGTAGGTGAGAAATACTTAGAAAAGCAAATGGATTTGTATGTAGCATTTATGGATCTGGAGAAGGCATATGATAGAGTTGATAGAGATGCTCTGTGGAAGGTATTAAGAATATATGGTGTGGGAGGCAAGTTGTTAGAAGCAGTGAAAAGTTTTTATCGAGGATGTAAGGCATGTGTACGTGTAGGAAGAGAGGAAAGTGATTGGTTCTCAGTGAATGTAGGTTTGCGGCAGGGGTGTGTGATGTCTCCATGGTTGTTTAATTTGTTTATGGATGGGATTGTTAGGGAGGTGAATGCAAGAGTTTTGGAAAGAGGGGCAAGTATGAAGTCTGTTGGGGATGAGAGAGCTTGGGAAGTGAGTCAGTTGTTGTTCGCTGATGATACAGCGCTGGTGGCTGATTCATGTGAGAAACTGCAGAAGTTGTTGACTGAGTTTGGTAAAGTGTGTGAAAGAAGAAAGTTAAGAGTAAATATGAATAAGAGCAAGGTTATTAGGTACAGTAGGGTTGAGGGTCAAGTCAATTGGGAGGTGAGTTTGAATGGAGAAAAACTGGAGGAAGTGAAGTGTTTTAGATATCTGGGAGTGGATCTGGCAGCGGATGGAACCATGGAAGCGGAAGTGGATCATAGGGTGGGGGAGGGGGCGAAAATTCTGGGAGCCTTGAAGAATGTGTGGAAGTCGAGAACATTATCTCAGAAAGCAAAAATGGGTATGTTTGAAGGAATAGTGGTTCCAACAATGTTGTATGGTTGCGAGGCGTGGGCTATGGATAGAGTTGTGCGCAGGAGGATGGATGTGCTGGAAATGAGATGTTTGAGGACAATGTGTGGTGTGAGGTGGTTTGATTGAGTAAGTAACGTAAGGGTAAGAGAGATGTGTGGAAATAAAAAGAGCGTGGTTGAGAGAGCAGAAGAGGGTGTTTTGAAATGGTTCGGGCACATGGAGAGAATGAGTGAGGAAAGATTGACCAAGGGAATATATGTGTCGGAGGTGGAGGGAACGAGGAGAAGAGGGAGACCAAATTGGAGGTGGAAAGATGGAGTGAAAAAGATTTTGTGTGATCGGGGCCTGAACATGCAGGAGGGTGAAAGGAGGGCAAAGAATAGAGTGAATTGGAGCGATGTGGTATACCGGGGTTGACGTGCTGTCAGTGGATTGAATCAAGGCATGTGAAGCGTCTGGGGTAAACCATGGAAAGCTGTGTAGGTATGTATATTTGCGTGTGTGGACGTATGTATATACATGTGTATGGAGGTGGGTTGGGCCATTTCTTTTGTCTGTTTCCTTGCGCTACCTCGCAAACGCGGGAGACAGCGACAAAGCAAAAAAAAGAAAAAAAAAAATGTCTAAAGCTCATGAGATATCAAAGCTACAATTGTAGCTTCTCAAAGTTTCTCAGAGAATATGATCCAACTTTAATCACTCCAGAAAGGATACTCATGGTGGATCTTTCTTTGTAAGAGCCATGTTAATGATAAGGAAGAGGTCAGCAAGATTCAAGATGGTAAAAGACATGGGAGTTGACGAGATTCAAGACTGGAAATAGTATACGTCAAAGCAGGAGGGTGATAGTTGGAAGGGTCTCAATTAACACCTTTCTTTGAGATAAGCCATAATGCGTCAGTGTGTACTGTGTGGAAGAAAATGTTTTGGTTTTAAACTGAAGCAAAACAAACAAACAAATTTAAAAAAAAAAACACTTTTTCAAAAACACATGAAGGAATGCCTTTTGGTCCATAAGCCATGCTTGTGTCCAAGGAGAGAAGTCCTTTTTGGACTGCACAAGATGAGATCATTGGGAGAAGCATAGGATAAGTGGAAGATACATAGGGGAATTGAGGAAATGTTAAAATCAATTAAGGCATTAACGATTCTGCAGCTTTGGTTATCCAATGATGAATCCTAACATTACTTTTAAAAAGGCAGAACTTGCATGCTAATGTCTGACATTCTTGAGCTAATCAGATTCCAAAATTCGTAGTGAGTTAGGCAAAGTAGATCTTGAACACAGTGACCTAGAGTGAGGCTCTTTTCCAGAAAACAGCTCCAAAGTACTGTTGGCTTCGATCTGCTGGTAGGGCTCTGGCTTGGCTGATAGATTTAAACAATAGTTGTTCTAATTCAGATTTTAAAGTTTCACCCAGATTAGAATTTCAGTTTTGGTAACTGGGATAATCACATCAGTGACAGCTAGACTGTATGAATAGATTTTATTTTTTATTAACTATATATATGATATAGAGACATTTTGTTAGGTCTGTTTTGAGAACATTTTCATTATTTGTCTGCATGCTTAATAAACACATAATGATGGTAGCCAGTCATTTTTGAGTAGCTTGAGACATTTCATTTCTTGATTTGGGTTTCCAAATTGATGAGTGCTCTGCTTTTGAGACCGATAGGTCTGGACTCGCCCAGATATACTTGCTAGATAATGTAATAACACTTGGACATCTCAGGTCTGGTAAACTTGGGGCTGAACGTTTGCTGAATTTTTTAATTTTACAGATTTTGGATACCTCTTATGTAATTGATAGTGAGCAGGGCATGATTGAGAGAAGTGAATAAGGTGTGCTGAAATGGTTTGGACTTAAGGAGAGGATGAGTGAAGAGAAACTAATTGATAGCACATAAAAGGGACCTGATAGGATATCATATAAATTCCTATTTAACCTGTGGAGTCTCTTTTTTCCAATTTAGAAGTTTAAGTAAGTTTTAACCCTTAACCATTTCCAAGCTCTAAGCTTCTTAAAGTGCCTTCTGAGTTCATTGCACTGGGCATCACATTATTGTTAATGGTTCCTGCTGTAGCTGGGGTTTGATTCCACAGGTTACCCTCAGATGTCACTACTAGCCTTCTGCCACAGCTGGGAAAAGATATTCTGCACCTGTCACCCATAGATTGTCATGAGGGATGCATAGGTGTTGACTTGAGGTTATGCTATGTATACATGCCCATTTGTGCTATACATGTAATACACAGGGTGACTGTTGAATATAATGATGAAGAGGAAATCTTGTACATTATACTTTTCAACTGAAATGGAATAGATAGAGAAATAGTTATTTAAACTAGAATATTTCTAGGCATTTTTGACAGTGAAAGATATATAATTCTTAGTGAGATGAATGAAAATACTACAAGTTTTGTTAAGTTATAACTATGCAATGCACTAAAGTTGTGCTACAGCTTTCCACTCTTTTACATAAATGTTATAGCTTTATGCTGCAGTACAGGTTGTGCTACTAGCTTTCCACTCTTGTACATAAGCGTTATAGCTTTACACTTCAATCCAGTTGTGCTACAGCTTTCCAATCTTGTACATAAGCATTATAGCTTTACACTGCAGTACAGTTGTGCTACAGCTTTCCACTCTTGTACATAAGTGCTATAGCTTTACACTGCAGTACAGTTGTGCTACAGCTTTCCACTCTTGTACATAAGCGTTATAGCTTTACACTTCAATACAGTTGTGCTACAGCTTTCCACTCTTGTACATAAGCATTATAGCTTTACACTGCAGTACAGTTGTGCTACAGCTTTCCACTCTTGTACATAAGCGTTATAGCTTTACACTTCAATAGAGTTGTGCTACAGCTTTCCACTCTTGTACATAAGCATTATAGCTTTACACTGCAGTACAGTTGTGCTACAGCTTTCCACTCTTGTACATAAGCATTATAGCTTTACACTGCAGTACAGTTGTGCTACAGCTTTCCACTCTTGTACATAAGCATTATAGCTTTACTCTGCAGTACAGTTGTGCTACAGCTTTCCACTCTTGTACATAAGCATTATAGCTTTACACTTCAATACAGTTGTGCTACAGCTTTCCACTCTTGTACATAAGCATTATAGCTTTACACTGCAGTACAGTTGTGCTACAGCTTTCCACTCTTGTACATAAGTGCTATAGCTTTACACTGCAGTACAGTTGTGCTACAGCTTTCCACTCTTGTACATAAGCATTATAGCTTTACACTTCAATACAGTTGTGCTACAGCTTTCCACTCTTGTACATAAGCATTATAGCTTTACTCTGCAGTCCAGTTGTGCTACAGCTTTCCACTCTTGTACATAAGCATTATAGCTTTACACTTCAATACAGTTGTGCTACAGCTTTCCACTCTTGTACATAAGCATTATAGCTTTACTCCAGTACAGTTGTGCTACAGCTTTCCACTCTTGTACATAAGCATTATAGCTTTACTCTGCAGTACAGTTGTGCTACAGCTTTCCACTCTTGTACATAAGCGTTATAGCTATACACTGTAGTACATTAAAATTACAGCTTTACATTGTGGTAGTGCTGTAGCTCTACACTGTAGCAGTGTTATATCCTTACAATGTTGTAGTGTTATAGCTTTGCATTGTAGCAGTGCTATAGCTTTATGCTGTACATAGCTGTACACTGACATACTGTTACACTGTAGTAAAGTTATAGTTTTCCAGTGTCAATGTCATAGCTTCACACTGCAGTGATGTTATGCTTTTACACCACAGTGTTGTTATAGCTTTACAATGTAGTAGTGCTGTAGCTTATATTAGTATAGCTTTACAGTGAGGGAGTGCTGTAGCCTTACACTGTAACAGTGCTATAGCTCTACAGTGGTGAATTTTTTAGCCTTATACTGGAGTACAGGTTGTACCTCTCTAATCCGGTGCTCTGTGGTCTGGGAACTCCCATGTTCCGGCACATTTTGAATCTGCCACCATTAGTTTGTGAATATGCCACCAGGGAGGTGCTGTTAGCAGAGTTAAGGCACCAAAATCTGTTTACACTGCAGCTAAGCTAAGTAATTTCTTATATTCAGCTTTTTGCTGAAAATGAAAGCCAGAAAAGTTTAAAGCTTCAGAAAACTTTGAAAGGTGCAAGGAGCACAGAATTAGACAGTGCACTTATAAAGTGGTTCAAGCTCCCACATAATGAAGGTGTAAACATTTCTGGGGAGATAATTATTGAGCAGGCCAAAGTTTCTCATAAAGAACTAAAGCTAGACTATGACTGTGAATATTCGCAAGGATGGTTACACAAGTTTAAGTGAAGACATGGAATTTCAGTACATAGCGTGTGGGTTGAAAAGCGTAGTGCTGACGTGGAAGCTTGTAGTGTAAGGTCATATTAAAAGAACTGATAAAAACTCCAATTTTCTATTAAACAACTAACAGCAATATGTGCATGGTGACAGTGTACAAGCTGGCTGCCTGGCTGGGACTAACACAACTCAAGCCGGCTGCCTTGATGATAACAATGAAACAGCAATATTGATGAGTCAACCCAAACCAACTACCAACATCTATGGTCGTTCGTTACATTAACCACTTGTCATAAAGCTGCGACAAAGTTTGTGGATAAATTTGCACACTTAGTGGCACTGGAAAACTTAAGCCCAGAACAAGTGTAAATAATGCTGATGAATCTACTCTGTATTGGCGTCACATGCCATAAGAAACCCTTGCCCAAGATATTCCAGTCTCCATCTGGGGTTACTTCTGTTGTAACAATGAAAACCTTGTTTGGAAGCATTAATGGTTGTATAATTTCCTGTTATAAGCTTTGTTATACCTTCGATAGCACAGCAATATGTATGTGGATTGAGCTGGCAAGACAGGGGGTTGGAAATGTATTTACATAGAGGGTTCCCTTAGTGGTCAATTTCTGTTTTCTGGTATTTTCTGTGCTCCAGGTTCCAAGGTTGCCGAAATAAAGAGGTTCATTCTGTAGTGTTATAGCATGACACTAGTAATTTTATAGCTTCACATTGTAGTAGTATTGATATAACTTTAAACTGTAGCAGTCCTATATCTATACACTGGCCCTAAGGGATTCCATTATATTCTTGATAAACTGTTTACCTGCAAGCTCATTGTGATGATAATAATTCCATGTTCTGCAGTTATTCAGAGAATCACAGAGGAATGATTTCCAGTATTCTCCCCAGAAAACTATGTAAATATATTTATTTTCTAGAATAACATAAACATTTTGTTTAGTTTCAGTGGTTGTATTTTGGTGATCATAATTTTGTAGATATACTCATGTAGATAAAGGTCTACTTGTGTATAAGTAAATAATACTAGAATAATATCTGTATGCAGTATACTTAGTTTATATAGTCTGAAATCATCTCAGGAAAAAAACATAAAGTGTGTGCTGTGCTTAGTGTTTATAGAGAGACGTCACACCTTAACTAAAAATGTTTTACACCTTAACCGAAAACAGATCCAATAACATCTGTGATTCAACTTTTTATCCTCTCATGCAATCTGATCAGTCTCTAAGTAGTTCTCCAACTGAAAATGCCACTCTTTTTTGGTACCTTCTTATCCTCTAACTAACCTTTGAATAATTTAGTTTGTAATCCTTTGCCCTATTTCTTCCCACTGATCTTACATCATGTATACTCTCCTTGTGCAGGGTCTTCCAAGGCATATGGCCTTAATGGCATACCTATTTTAGTAATAAAGGAGTGAGCCTGTGAGCTTGCTCCAATCCTTGCTTACTAGTTTTGCCTTTGTTTGAAAACCCAGTCTTTTCTTTTCTCTTGAAAGCATACCTTGGTGCAACCAATCCTTAGAAAAGGCGATCATGCTCACCCTTCCAACTGTCACCCCTTTGCTCTTCTGCTATCTCCAGAATCTTGGAAATTCCCTAAGCTCTCATTCTCTCAAACAGAATCCCATTCCATTCTCTTTGATCTCCAGTACAGATTTTGCAGGGCTAGGTTTGCTGGTAATCTATCCTGTATGACTGATCCCCTCCTTTCAGGTATTTTGGCTCAACTTTTGTCATATCCTCAACATCTCTAAAGCATTTAAGTGTGGTATAAGGTGATGCATTCTGTGATCTCTTCCTTTGGGTTTTCTGCTGCTATATTCCCTAATGCATGGTTTCCTTTCTGCCCAGTCCATTGCAGTAGTCGTTGATTGACTGACTGCCTCTTCCTATCTCATCAACAGTGGTATCCCTCAGGGTTCTGCCCCTCTACAAATCACATTCTCAAGAAATGATCTTTCTTCTATTTGTAATCCTTTTCTCTCTTATGCTGATGATCTCCAGTTGTACACTTCGACTCACTTTCCCTCTCATTCTCCATCTAATACTCATTCTCTTTCTTGTACTGAACATAAATCCTCTCTCATTTTGGGTCTAAGCAGCATCTCAGAATAAGGAAACAGAAACGTAGCTAATTTCAATAATGCCAAAATGCAGTATTTTTCTGTATTTCTATCTAAGATTTAATTGTTTCCCCTCTCCTCAGTTTCAGACACCACAGTTCAGCTTTATGGTAACCACTCATAATCAATATCACAAAGTCTGCTTCTCATCACCTTTCTTCAGCCATTCCTTTCTTTATGATGCAGTATTACTGTTTTCTCTCTGTTATGCAAGTAATATGTTGGCCACTGTTCTCATAAATTATCAGCATGTGAATCCAACCCTAAGGGTTGAACCATAGCATACATTGGGTTGCTGTTTCCTAAGACTTCTGTAACTAATCAAGGATTAAAAGTTGCGGCACTCCCTTCCAAGCTGTGGAAGTCTCTTACCCCTGCATATAACCTTTCCACCTATGAGAGTCAGGTTTCCAAATAGTTGTGGAGCCCTGATTAATTTTTGATGTCTTTCTTTCTCATGCCTGTGCCATGTTGGTCACTTTAGAAGAAAATGCAGTCACAGAATTATGTAGCCACAATATTGCAAGCCTGACAGTCATCAGACCGACATAGAGGCCTAAGAATGATTTTTGGGGGCATTTTCAGTATTCATACATGAAAAAAGTTCTTTTTTTAACACTGGGTGAACATCATCTAACATATCACACAGTAAAGGGGTTAAGTGACATAACTGGCTGAAAAATCAATTACTTTGTGTACAACAATCATGAGAAATATCAATATTTTGATATGAATTGATAAACTGGCATGCAAAAGTAAATGTGGATAGATAAAGAGTGATATAACTATTTTTTATAAGCCTGGTGGAGTGCACAGTAAGACAGAGGAGAGGGTTTGGCTGACACATCAAATGACTCGAGATAAGAGAAGAGGACTTAGAAGTTATTTCTTTTTTGTTCTTCAACAGGTAACACACTACTCATTTCTTACACATGCATAGCACTGATCATGAATGATGTGAGTGGGAAGGGGATGTATGGTTCACACAGTAGGGTAAACCTAGCTCACTGAGGTCCTGTTTGCTTTTGTCACAATTTGTTTTTAGTATTTCATACAGGCTCTCCATTGGTGGTGAATGATGAATGTATGTAAAAATATCACATAGTGCTTATTGAATTATACACAATGAACTACTTTATAGTAAATGATACTTTACAATCAAAATATGCTCAGAAATATTCTAGTTCTTTACTGTCATCTTTTACCATAGTCTTACATTACCTTAGGATTACATTCGTGAAAATAGGTACAAAAGTTACATAGTCAATAGCTTCACATAACAAGACAGTGGTTCAGTGCAAGGGTGGTAGGGTCCCATGCTGTTTTCTCTTCATCATACTTCTGCTACGGTCACTCAATCACAACTACACATTTAGCATGTCATTTTTCTTCATTTTCCTTACCAGCTGATAAAAGTAAGCAAACCTCCTCATCACTTAAGTCATCCATAAATCTATACATTTTCTCAGAGTCACTGTACGCATGACCTGAGAGGTTGACAGACATACACCTGCGATGGTGATTGTAAGCTTACTGAGGAGAGTTAGAAATTTTCCTACACCTCATGGCAATAGAAGAAACCTCGCAAGCCACTAATGGTAAAATAAGTTGACTGGATGTTCAGATAGAGGTAGGAAAAGTTAGATCACTGTGATGTGGCCACTTCCCCCACTCAGGTTTTCATTTTACAATGGCCACCATGTAAGCATGAAACAGCATTACAGTCATAATTACATACTTACTGAACAAAAGTTCTTGTTTGTTACCGATCTCAAAATATATACAGGATTGTTGTGGGTGGCATCTGGCCCAGTTGAAGTTGAAGGCAAGTAAAAGAGAAAAAATAAGTCAATATACTGGGATGGGGTTGATGCCTTAGGAGAGGCAGGAAGTAAGTCTTGCATTTCATTCGTCTCAGGAGCTGGTGTAGACATTCCAACCTTGTAGAAACACCATAACTCAGCTCAGGCTCAGGACCATCAGGCAAGGGTCTTGGTGATGGGGTTGAAATATATGTTCATGGTTGTATACAAGGCTTTATTAACTTCCTGAGTGGTTCTTTCAGTGTCATTGCTTTATGTAATTAGGCTTTTCTTTTATTCACTTTTGTACAATGTAGACTAAGGTAGAGAAAGGTGATTACATAGACTTGAAGTGCTGGAATTCCAGTAAACGCTGTACCTTTATAAGTGCCAGATTTATGGTTGGAATTTGGATCGCCAGATTCAGGACATCAGAGTGCATAGAACATTTTGTTGCTGATGCTGTTAAGAGAGTTTGACACCTATATAAGAGTTAGTAGAGGACACCAAATGCTGTGAACCATGATTTATGATGGATATACTGTATATGCACCATATGCCAATAGAAAGGAGTATCCCGTGAAAAAATTTATTGTGGTTTGAATAAATTTTTTTGTTAGATTTGTTTGGTCCAAACCTTTTTATATCTCCAAAGTATAGCTTTCCCATTATGATTTCAGAGCCAGACATTTGTAACTTTGTAGGTATCATTTTTATGTCCATAAAGAACTTTATGTTCATGAAACACTAAATGTCCATGAAGGATTTTGTGTCCATGAAGCGCTTTTAATGTTGTATGATTTACATGGCTTCTGCAGAACTAGGGCCTTGATTATAGTATAAGTTTAGATCACTTTTTATGTTTTTGGCTTGTGCATAAATTTATTTTCAATTTGTGAAAGGCGTTTCTCCCTACAGAGGAAGCCAGTTAACAAAGGAAATGAGAGAGAACCCTTTTCACACTGAGAATGATTCTGAAAAATTTTCACTTCATAACCTGTGGATGATCCTATCATCTGCTCTAATGGACAGGATCAACTCCAAACCACAGCTTCTACCTGTCATCTCGAGAAACAAGGCTTATACTATGAGACCAAATCTGGATATGGTGAACATACCCAACCTATTTATTTCCACAAACCTCCCAAATTGCTCTACAAGTATGTATAAGAGATCATAGAGGAAAAGGAGGGCTGGTAGAGAAGGGAGGCTTTCTCGCTGTCCAGCTTTGTAGGAAAAGGCATTTTTCAACCAGTCAGTAAGCAAGGGGAATGTAGCAGAATGGAGGCTGGGAGGAAAATTTTGATCATACTGTAAAAATAATGTAGTACGAAGTGCGTTAAGAAAAGGTTCTTGTATACAGGGAGCATCTTATAGGTCCAGTTTTAGTTAGCACTGGGTAAAAGGGCAAGCAGAACCCTACAACTCCCCAAGACTAAAATCTTCCAGTGAAAAGCTCCTCAAACTGTATAGAGTGGAACCCAATTTTCTAATGTGATTGGCTGGAACTTTAGGATGAGTTGTTTGATATGTATGGTAATAATTCTTGCCAGGAGAGGAGTTTCTTGAATTAAGAAAGGTAAAAAGATGATCTGGCTACTGAAGAATCCATCAGGTTGTTAAGTTGCCTACTGGACAGATATTGTGATGAACGTACCCTTCCTCCTAGCTGGAAATAATCATGTTCTCCTTGGATCATTGGCTGTATCATTCTTTATGAGAATTTAGGGTTAGGGTAGATTGTCACCTAAATCATGTGATGATAAAAAGTGAGAAGTTTCTCCTGAGGAGGCATGACCTGGAGAAAGCATTTGGTAGAAAAACAGGATAAACAAAAAAGCATAAGAAATGGATTACAAGGCAGTAGTTTGTCATTTGTGGACTACAAGATCATTTCCACACCCAACTGAAAGTTTCCTGAAAAGCAGATTTGTAAGATGGCAACAATAAATCCTGAAGACGAGGCTTAGACCTGTCATGGCCAACAGATATGAGAATAAATGAAGTAGAATTAATACTGGATGTAGGCAATAGCAAAGAAAATCAGGAAACCAAGGCTTTTGCCTCGAAAATGGTGCTATCAAGTTCACAATCTTGAAAAAGATACAGCCAGTTAAGAACATGAGAACCTAAGTTTATTGGAAGGAAGAGGATTTTCACTCATAGGTAAGAATTCAAGCCAAACCTGATAGCCTGGAAATAGCTAGTACAGTGACAGAGTGAACTTGAAATGACTGTTGTAGGAATTCTATCTTTAGTATCCTTGGCACTTAGTTCAAAGGTACCCTTCAAATGCGAAGAAAGATCTGTTTACAAAGAGGGTATTTGCCTTGGGTGTAACTTTGCACAATGGACACAAATGTGACTGACTCATCCATACCCCTCACTTGTGTTCACAACTGTGTACTCTCTTCATCTTATACATACTATTTGATAATACCAAACTCATGCAATTCTGTATTCTAAGTTCTACAATTTCCCAGTTTACATTATTTACATCGGAAATATCACATAATGATGACCATGGTTCCTGGGGACCCTCTGACCACTACCTTCACAAACCTGGCTTTCACTGCAGTACTTGCAGTCGCAAATCAAACCTTCCACATGTTTAGACATCATCTCTCTACTTCCTCATCTGATCTTCCTGATACCTAATGGGCCAAGGCTACATCTGTCCTTCACCATCAAATCTCCAACTCCAGTCTTTACCTCTGTTTCCACTCCAAGGTTGGCATTTGTGCCTACTGCAGTATGAAAACACCAACCACTCACCATGTGGATCTTAAGTCTCCCAGCTGCATTGCCATCCGTCTCAAAATTTCTGTATCCTCACAAACTTTTGCTTTTATGTTTCATTCATCCCCTACCTCCCACCCATTTCCTCCAGCTCAATACAGCAATTCAAGTATTTGACTTCTTACTGCTGGGTATTGCATTTTTATCATCCACGTCTTGAAACGGGATTTCAGTGTATATCACAAAGCTTGTTTACCAAATCATTCTCCCTAACCCTCTCACTTTGCACACCACCTCAACCAAAACACCCTATATCTGCCACTCTATCATCAAACACATTTAACAAACCTTCAAAATACTCACTCCATCTCCTTCTCACATCACCATTACTTGTTATCACCTCCCCATCAGCCCTTTTCACTGAAGTTCCCATTTGTTCCCTTGTCTTACGCACTTTATTTATCTCCTTCCAAAACATCTTTTTATTCTCCCTAATATTTAATGATACTCTCTCACCCCAACTCACATTTGCCCTCTTTTTCACCTCTTGCACCTTTCTCTTGACCTCCTGCCTCTTTCTTTTATACATCTCCCAGTCATTTGCATTATTCCCTGCAAAAATCATTCAAATGCCTCTCCATTCTCTTTCACTAATAATCTTACTTCTTCATCCCACCGCTCACTACCCTTTCTAATCTGCCCACCTCCCATGCTTCTCATGCCACAAGGATCCCTTGCACAAGCCATCACTGCTTCCCTAAATACATCCTATTCCTCCCCCACTCCCCTTATGTCCTTTGTTCTCACCTTTTTCCATTCTTACTCAGTTTCTCCTGGTACTTCCTCACACAAGTCTCCTTCCCAAGCTCACTTACTCTCACCATTCTCTTCACCCCAACATTCTCTCTTCTTTTCTGAAATCCTCTACAAATCTTCACCTACAAGTCTTTACCTTCGCCTCCACAAGATAATGATCAGACACCCCTCCAGTTGCAGCTCAGCACATTAACATCCAAAAGTCTCTCTTTCGCACGCCTTTCAATTAAGACATAATCCAATAACACTCTCTGGCCATCTCTCTTACTTACATACGTATACTTATGTATATCTCTCTTTTTAAACCAGATATTCCCAATCACCAGTCCTTTTTCAGGACATAAATCTGCAAGCTCTTCACCATTTCCATTTACAACACTGACCACCCCATGTACACCAATTATTACCTCAACTGCCACATTACTCAATTTTGCATTCAAATCACCCATCACTATAACCCGGTCTCGTGCATCAAAACTACTAACACACTCACTCAGCTGCTCCCAAAACACTTGCCTCTCATGATCTTTCTTCTCATGCCCAGGTGCATTTGCACTAATAATCACCCATCTCTCTCCGTCCACTTTCAGTTTTACCCATATCAATCTAGAGTTTACTTTTCACACTCTGTCACATACTCCCACCACTCCTGTTTCAGGAGTAGTGCTACTCCTTCCCTTGCTCTTGTCCTCTCACTACTCCCTGACTTTACTCCCAAGCCATTCCCAAACCACTCTTCCCCTTTACCCTTGAGCTTCGTTTCACTCAGAGCCAAAACATCCAGGTTCCTTTCCTCAAACACACTACCTATCTCTCCTTTTTTCTCATCTTGATTACATCCACACACATTTAGACACCCCAATCTGAGCCTTCAAGGAGGATGAGCACTCCCCACGTGACTCCTTCTTCTGTTTCCCCTTTTAGAAATTTAAAATACAAGGAGGGGAGGGTTTCCAGCCTCCCGCTCCCATCTCCTCTAGTTGCCTTCTAAGACACATGAGGAATGCGTGGGAAGTATTCTTTCTCCCCTATCCCCAGGGATAGGTAAACAATGAAGAGGTAGTAAAAGCTTTGTGGAAGATGAAAGCCGGCAAGGCAGCGGGTTTGGATGGTATTGCAGTGGAATTTATTAAAAAAGGGGTGATTGGATTGTTGACTGGTTGGTGAGGTTATTTAATGTACGTATGACTCATGGTGAAGTGCCTGAGGATTGACGGAATGCTTGCATAGTGCCATCATATAAAGGCAAAGGGGATAAAAGTGAGTGCTCAAATTACAAAGGTATAAGTTTGTTGAGTATTCCTGGGAAATTATATGGGAGGGTATTGATTGAGAGGGTGAAGGCATGTACAGAGCATCAGATTGGGGAAGAGCAGGGTGGTTTCTGAAGTGGTAGAGGATGTGTGGATCAGGTGTTTGCTTTGAAGAATGTATGTGAGAAATACTTAGAAAAGCAAATGGATTTGTATGTAGCATTTATGGACCTGAAGCAGGCATATGATAGAGTTGATAGAGATGCTGTGTGGAAGGTATTAAGAATATATGGTGTGAGAGGCAAGTTGTTAGAAGTAGCGAATGTTTTTATCGAGGATGTAAGGCATGTGTATGTGTAGGAAGAGAGGAAAGTGATTGGTTCTCAGTGAATGTTGGTTCGCAGCAGGGGTACGTGATGTCTCCATGGTTGTTTAATTTGTTTATGGATGGGGTTGTTAGGGAGGTGAATGCAAGAGGTTTGGAAAGAGGGGCAAGTATGCTGTCTGTTGTGGATGTGAGAGCTTGGGAAGTGAGTCAGTTGTTGTTCGCTGATGATACAGCACTGGTGGCTGATTCTGGTGAGAAACTGCAGAAGCTGGTGACTGAGTTTGGTAAAGTGTGTGAAAGAAGAAAGCTGAGAGTAAATGTGAATAAGAGCAAGGTTATTAGGTACAGTAGGGTTGAGGGACAAGTCAATTGGGAGGTAAGTTTGAATGGAGATAAACTGGAGGAAGTGAAGTGTTTTACATATCTGGGAGTGGATGTGGCAGCAAATGGAACCATGGAAGTGGAAGTGAATCATAGGGTGGGGGAGGGGGCAAAAGTTCTGGGAGCGTTGAAGAATGTGTGGAATTCGAGAGCATTATCTGAGAAAGCAAAAATGGCTATGTTTGAAGGAAATAGTAGTTCCAACAATGTTATATGGTTGCGCGGTGTGTGCTATAGATAGAGTTGTGCGGAGGAGGGTGGATGTGCTGGAAATGAGATGTTTGAGGACAATATGTAGTGTGAGGTGGTTTGATCGAGTAAGTAATGTAAGGGTAAGAGAGATGTGTGGTAATAAAAAGAGTGTGGTTGAGAGAGCAGAAGAAGGTGTTTTGAAATAGTTTGGTCACATGGAGAGAATGAGTGAGGAATGATTGAGCAAGAGGATATATGTGTCAAAGGTGGAGGGAATGAGGAGAAATGGGAGACCGAATTGGAGGTGGAAAGATGGAGTGAAAAAGATTTTGAGTGATTGGGGCCTGAACATGCAGGAGGGTGAAAGGCGTGCAAGGAATAGAGTAAATTGGAATGATGTGGTATACCGGGTTCGATGTGCTGTCAATGGATTGAACCAGGGCATGTGAAGCGTCTGGGGTAAACCATGGAAAGTTGTGTGGGGCCTGGATGTGGAAAGGGAGCTGTGGTTTCCATGCATTATACATGACAGCTAGAGATTGAGTGTGAATGAATGTGGCCTTTGTTGTCTTTTCCTGGTGCTACCTCACATGCGTGCCAAGGCCCTTTTTCTATCCCTCCTCAATGATTTAGAGTAACTGAAAAAACTCCTAATCATGAGTTCCTGATTGCCTCAACCAGTGCCCTAATACTTGCTTGCCTTCAATCCATTCCCAGCGCCACCCTGCCCCACAGGAAGCAGCATCACTGCCCCCCGCTTCAATGAGGTAGCACTAGGAAAACAGACAAAAACAGACACATTCGTTCACACTCATTTTCTATCTGTCATGTGTAATTCACCAAAATCACAGCCCCCTATCCACATCCAGGCCCCATAGACCTTTCCATGGTTTACTCCAGAAGTTTCACATGCCCTGGTTCAGTCCATTGATTGCACATCGACCATGTTACACCACTTCGTTCCAATTCACTCTATTCCTTGCATACCTCTCACCCTTCGTGATTGATTGATTGACTTCATTCAAGGACCCTAGTACATTATGACAGGTATACATGTGCAATACACCACAATAAGGTGCATAGTAGCTTCTACTTGGATAACCTACTAAAGTTTTACAAACATATTTCCAGTAGGGAACATGTATTGTGGCAAGATGGAGCAGTCAACAAAGGAGCCACCACACCCCATACAAGATATATGTACATTGTATACCCCCCATGTCTTTTAAAACTGAAAAAGTTTAAAAAACACCATGCATAGTATTACTTACACATCTAGTAATATACACAATCATTTATTTTAGAGAATCTTTCTTCTTCAACAAGATGTTTTCTAACTGCTGATCTAAACAGATTTTTCTGTTCTATACATTGTATATTATGTGGTAATGAATTCCATTCTTTAATAGCTGTATGATAGATGGTATGAGCTTCAGTTCACTTGGCTCATGTTACACAAAAGTTAGATTCATTATGTTTAGTCCTAATTGATTGGTTATTTACTACCCTATGAACATTTTCTGTAAGATATGTGGGCCCTCTGTTGTTGTATATGTTAAAGACATGATTCAATTTTATTTGCTTAACCCTATTCTCTGCACTTAACATGTTTACTTGCTCCCTCTCTTCTTGGCCAGTGTGAGCTCTGGGGTCTACTCCTAGAATAAATCTAATAATTTTGTTTTGACAAATTTGCAGCCGCTTTATGGATTTACTGCTTACTCCAGAATACCTAGAGGAACATGCATAATCAAAATAAGGTTGAATTAAAGCAGAACATAAAGCTCTCTTCATTTTCTGATTAAAGCCATTTGCTTGTCTGTATAAAAACTTGCATTTATTCTCTTGATTATGAACTGATAGTTTAACTCCCCAGAGGCACATTGATCCAAATAAACTCCTAGATACTTTACTGACTTTACTCCTTTAATTGCCTGACCATTATGTTATTGCAAAATTATTTATCTTCTCTAGTTTTCCTTCAGATCCTTCTATCATAACTTTGGTTTTCTCAGATAAAAAGACAGTTTGTTATTAATCATCCAATTGTTACTTGATTCAAGTTCTTTTCCAAATCAATTTGAAGTAACATTAGCATCCTTGTGTGATACAATTAGAAAACTATCATCAGCATAAAGAATGTATGTTCAGGCCCCAATCACTCAAAATCTTTTTCACTCCAGCCTTCCACCTCCAATTTGGTCTCCCACTTCTCATTCCCTCCACCTCTGACAAATATATCCTCTTTGCCAGCCTTTCCTCACTCATTCATTCTCTTCATATGTCCAAACCATTTCAATACACCCTCTTCTGCTCTCTCAACCACATTCTTTTTATTTCCCATCTCTCTTACCCTTACATTACTTACCTGATCAAACCACCTCACACCACATATTGTCCTCAAACTTTGATTTCCAACACATCCACCCTCCTCCAAACAACCCTATCTATAGCCCACACCTCGCAACCATATAACATTGTTGGAACCACCATTCCTTCAAACATACCCATTTTTGCTTTCTTGAGATAACGTTCTCTCCTTCCACACATTCTTCATCACTCCCAGAACCTTTCCCCCCTCCCCCACCCTGTGACTCACTTCTGCTTCCATGGTTCCATTCACTGCTAAATCCACTCCCAGATATCTAAAACACTCCACTTCCTCCAGTTTTTCTCCATTCAAACTTACCTCCCAGTTGACTTGTCCTTCAACCCTACTGTACCTAATAACCTTGCTCTTATTCACATTTACTCTCAGCTTTCTTCTTTCACACACTTTACCAAACTTAGTCACCAGCTTCTGCAGTTTCTCACCCGAATCAGCCATCAGCGCTGTATCATCAGCAAACAACAACTGACTCACTTTCCAAGCTCTCTCATCCACAACAGACTTCATACTTGCCCCTCTTTCCAAAACTCTTGCATTCACCTCCTTAACAACCACATCCATAAACAAATTAAACAACAATGGAGACATCTCGCACCCCTGCCGTTACCACCATCATACATACCCCTATCACCCAGCAGTCACAATCAGCATAAGTACCCATGCCACTGGGCCATCACCACCAGCATATATACCTCTGTCACTTAGCCATCACCATCATCATATACACCCCTGCCACTCGGTCAACACCACCAGCATATAAATCCCAGCCACCCAGACTGATATCACCACCAGAATATGTCCCTGCCACTGGGCTATCACCAACAGCATATAAACCCATTCCAATCAGCCATTATATATAACCCTGCCACTCGGCCATCACCACCAGCATATATACTCCTGCCACCCATCGCGCTACTCTGCGATCACCACCATCACATATACCCTTTAACCAAGCTATCACCACCAACACTTATACCCCTGCCATGACTATCACCACAAGCATATATACCCCTGCCACTCATCCATTAGCACCGTCATAAATACCCTGCCACTTAGCCATCACCACCAGCATATATACCTGCCATCCAGACATCACCATCATATATACCCCAGCCACTCGGCCAGAATCACCATTACATATACCCCTGCCACTCAGACATGACCACCATCATATATACCCCTACCACTGGGACAGCACCACAAGCATATATACCCCTGCCACTTGGCCATTACCACTATCATATATTCCCCACTACTTGGCCAGCACCACTAGCATATATACCCCCGCCACTCAGCCATCACCACCATCATACATTTCCTGCCGCCCAGCCATCATCACCAGCATATATACCCCTGCCACACAGCCATCACCACTATCATATATGCCCCTGTCACTTAGCCATCACTACAAGCATATATATCCGTAGCACTGGACCATCACCACCAGCTTATATACCCCTTCAACGCAGCCATCACCACCAGCATATATATCTCTGCCATCCGGTCATAACCACCAGCATATATATACCCTTTCCTCTCACCCACCACCACCATTATATATACCCCTGCCATGCAGCCATAATCACTGGCATATATACCCCTGACACCCGGCCATCACCACAAGTATATTTACCCCTGCCACCCAGCTATCACCACCAGCATATATATCTTGCCACTCATTTATCACCGCCATCATATTTACCACTGCCACCCGGCCATCACCACCAACATATATACTCCTGCCACATGGCCACCACCACCATCATATATACCCCTGCCACCCGGCCATCACCACCATCATATATACCCCTGCCACCCGGCCATCACCACCATCATATATACCCCTGCCACCCGGCCATCACCACCATCATACATACCCTTGCCACCCGGCCATCACCACCAACATATATACTCCTGCCACATGGCCACCACCACCATCATATATACCCCTGCCACCCGGCCATCACCACCATCATATATACCCCTGCCACCCGGCCATCACCACCATCATATATACCCCTGCCACCCGGCCATCACCACCATCATATATACCCCTGCCACCAGGCCATCACCACCAGCATATATACATCTGCCACCCGGCCATCACCACCAGCATATATACCCCTGCCACCCGGCCATCACCACCAGCATATATACCCCTGCCACCCGGCCATCACCACCATCATATATACCCCTGCCACCCGGCCATCACCACCATCATATATACCCCTGCCACCGGCCATCACCACCATCATATATACCCCTGCCACCCGGCCATCACCACCATCATATATACCCCTGCCACCCGGCCATCACCACCAACATATATACTCCTGCCACATGGCCACCACCACCATCATATATACCCCTGCCACCCGGCCATCACCACCATCATATATACCCCTGCCACGCGGCCATCACCACCAGCATATATACCCCTGCCACCCGGCCATCACCACCATCATATATACCCCTGCCACCCGGCCATCACCACCAGCATATATACCCCTGCCACTCGGCCATCACCACCATCATATATACCCCTGCCACCCGGCCATCACCACCAGCATATATACCCCTGCCACTCGGCCATCACCACCATCATATATACCCCTGCCACCCGGCCATCACCACCAGCATATATACCCCTGCCACTCGGCCATCACCACCATCATATATACCCTTCGCCACACGCCTATCACCACCATCATATATACCCCTGCCACCCGGCCATCACCACCAACATATATACCCCTCGCCACCCGGCCATCACCACCATCATATATACCCCTCGCCACCCGGCCATCACCACCATCATATATACCCTTGCCACCCGGCCATCACCACCAGTATATATACCCCTGCCACTTGACCATCACCACCAGCATATATACCTCTGCCACTCTGTCATCACCACCATCATATATACCCTTGCCACCCAGCATCACCTCCAGCACATATACCCCTACCACTTAGCTATCACCACCATCATATATACCCTTACCACTCGGCCATCACCACTAGTATATATACCCCTGCCACTCGACCACTACCACCAACATATATACCCCTGCAACCCGGCCATCACCACCAGCACATATACCCCTGCCACACAGCCATCATCACTATGATATATATCACTTCGAATCGGCCATCACCACCATCATTTATACCCCTGCCACCCGGCCATCTCCACCATTATATATGCCCTTGCCACCCGGCCAACTCCACCAGTATATATACCACTGCCACTTGACCATCACCACAATCATATATACCCCTGCCACTCGGTCATCACCACCATTATATATACCCTTACCACCCAGCAGCACCGCCAGCATATATACCCCTGCCACTCGCCCATCACCGTTATCATATATACCTTTGCCATCCGGCCACCACCACCATCATATATACCCCTGCCACCCGGCCATCACCACCATCATATATACCCCTGCCACCCGGCCATCACCACCATCATATATACCCCTGCCACCCGGCCATCACCACCATCATATATACCCCTGCCACCCGGCCATCACCACCATCATATATACCCTGCCACCCGGCCATCACCACCATCATATATACCCCTGCCACCCGGCCATCACCACCATCATATATACCCCTGCCACCCGGCCATCACCACCATCATATATACCCCTGCCACCCGGCCATCACCACCATCATATATACCCTGCCACCCGGCCATCACCACCATCATATATACCCCTGCCACCCGGCCATCACCACCATCATATATACCCCTGCCACCCGGCCATCACCACCATCATATATACCCCTGCCACCCGGCCATCACCACCATCATATATACCCCTGCCACCCGGCCATCACCACCATCATATATACCCCTGCCACCGGCCATCACCACCATCATATATACCCCTGCCACCCGGCCATCACCACCATCATATATACCCCTGCCACTCGGCCATCACCACCATCATATATACCCCTGCCACCGGCCATCACCACCATCGTATATACCTCTGCCACTCGGCCATCACCACCAGCATATATACCCCTGCCACCCGGCCATCACCACCATCATATATACCCGTGCCACTCGGTCATCACCACCATCATATATACCCCTGCCACTCGGCCATTACCATCAGCATATATACCCCTGCCACTCGGCCATCACCACCAGCATATATACCCCTGCCGCCGGGCCATCACCACCATCATATATACCCCTGCCACCCGGCCATCACCACCAGCATATATACTCCTGCCACTCGGTCATCACCATCAGCATATATACCCCTGCCACCCGGCCATCACCACCAGCATATATAACCATGCCACCCGGCCATCACCACGCGCATATATACCCCTGCCACCCAGCCATCACCACCAGCATATATACCCCTGCCACCCGGCCATCACCACGCGCATATATACCCCTGCCACCCGGCCATCACCACCAGCATATATACCCCTGCCACCCGGCCATCACCATGCGCATATATACCCCTGCCACCCAGCCATCACCACCAGCATATATACCCCTGCCACCTGGCCATCACCATCAGCATATATACCCCTGCCACCAGGCCATCACCACCAGCATACATACCCCTGCCACCGGGCCATCACCACCATCGTATATACCTCTGCCACTCGGCCATCACCACCAGCATATATACCCCTGCCACCCAGCCATCACCACCATCATATATACCCGTGCCACTCGGCCATCACCACCATCATATATACCCCTGCCACTCGGCCATTACCATCAGCATATATACCCCTGCCACTCGGCCATCACCACCAGCATATATACCCCTGCCGCCGGGCCATCACCACCATCATATATACCCCTGCCACCCGGCCATCACCACCAGCATATATACTCCTGCCACTCGGTCATCACCATCAGCATATATACCCCTGCCACCCGGCCATCACCACCAGCATATATAACCATGCCACCCGGCCATCACCACGCGCATATATACCCCTGCCACCCAGCCATCACCACCAGCATATATACCCCTGCCACCCGGCCATCACCACGCGCATATATACCCCTGCCACCCGGCCATCACCACCAGCATATATACCCCTGCCACCCGGCCATCACCACGCGCATATATACCCCTGCCACCCGGCCATCACCACCAACATATATAACCATGCCACCTGACCATCACCACCATCATATATACCCCTGCCACCCGGCCATCTCCACCAGCATATATACCCCTGCCACCCGGCCATCACCACCAACATATATACCCATGCCACCTGACCATCACCACCAGCATATATACCCCTGCCACTCGGCCATCACCACCATCATATATACCCCTGCCACCCGGCCATCACCACCATCATATATACCCCTGCCACCCGGCCATCACCACCAGCATATATAGCCATGCCACCCGACCATCACCACCAGCATATATACCCCTGCCACCCGGCCATCACCACCATCATATATACACCTGCCACCCGGCCATCACCACCATCATATATACCCCTGCCACCCGGCCATCACCACCATCATATATACCCCTGCCACCCGGCCATCACCACCAGCATATATACCCCTGCCACCCGGCCATCACCACCAGCATATATACCACTGCCACCCGGCCATCACCACCATCATATATACCCCTGCCACCCGGCCATCACTACCAGCATATATACCATGCCACCGACCATCACCACCACATATATACCCCTGCCACCGGCCATCACCACCATCATATATACCCCTGCCACCCGGCCATCACCACCATCATATATACCCCTGCCACCCGGCCATCACACCATCATATATACCCCTGCCACCCGGCCATCACTACCAGCATATATACCCCTGCCACCCGGCCATCACACCACATATATACCCCTGCCACCCGGCCATCACCACCATCATATATACCCCTGCCACCCGGCCATCACCACCATCATATATACCCCTGCCACCCGGCCATCACCACCATCATATATACCCCTGCCACCCGGCCATCACCCATCATATATACCCCTGCCACCCGGCCATCACTACCAGCATATATACCCCTGCCACCCGGCCATCACTACCATCATATATACCCCTGCCACCCGGCCATCACCACCATCATATATACCCCTGCCACCCGGCCATCACCACCATCATATATACCCCTGCCACCCGGCCATCACCACCATCATATATACCCCTGCCACCCGGCCATCATCACCATCATATATACCCCTGCCACCCGGCCATCACTACCAGCATATATACCCCTACCACCCGGCCATCACTACCAGCATATATACCCCTGCCACCCGGCCATCACTACCAGCATATATACCCCTGCCACCCGGCCATCACTACCATCATATATACCCCTGCCACCCGGCCATCACTACCAGCATATATACCCCTGCCACCCGGCCATCACCACCATCATATATACCCCTGCCACCCGGCCATCATCACCATCATATATACCCCTGCCACCCGGCCATCACTACCAGCATATATACCCCTGCCACCCGGCCATCACCACCAGCATATATACCCCTGCCACCCGGCCATCACCACCATCATATATACCCCTGCCACATACCAATCTCCCAGATCTATACACATTATACACATTCCTCGGTATTCACACATGTTTCTCCACTGACGAATACCTGAGCAAATTATTTCTTATTGACTGTCTGAGTTTCTCCAGTCCATCAATGATGTATGTTTACCACGCGCTCCACATCGCTGGTCCACTCCCTGTCGTCCACCACATACCTCGACCCGAGCATGCGGCTCTCTCCACCTCACTCCACGCGCCAGTACCCTCCACATACCGAGCCCTTCACATGCTTTGTTCTCACTCCACACCCTCCACATACCACGCCCTCCACGTACTACAACCTCCACATACCACACCCTCCTTATACCATGCCCTCCTCATAGCACGCCCCTCATGCCACGCCCTCCTCACACCACGCCTTCACATACCACTACCTCCACATTCCACACCCTTCTCATACTATGCCCTCCTCATACCACGCCCTCCACATACCACGACCTCCACATACCACACCCTCCACATTCCACGCCCGTCACATACCATCCCTCCTCATACCACACCCTTTTCATACCACGCCCTCCTCATACCACTCCCCCACATACCACGCCCTCCACATACCATGCCGTCCTCATACCATGCCCTCTTTATTCCGCACTCTTCACATACCAAGACCTCGTACCACGCACTTCTCATAGAACACCTTCCTCATACCACTCCCTCTACATACCACGCCCTCCTCATAGTACGCCGTCCAACTACCACGCCATCCTCATACCACGCCCTCCTCATAGTACGCCCTCCTCATACCACGCCCTCCTCATACCACTCCCCCACATACCACGCCCTCCACATACCATTCCGTCCTCATACCATGCCCTCTTTATTCCTCACTCTTCACATACCAAGAATTCATTCCACGTACTCCTCATAGAACACCCTCCTCATACCACTCCCTCTGCATACCACGTCCTCCACATACCACACCCTCTACATACCACGCCCTCCACATACCACGCCCTCCTCTTACCATACCCTCCTCATGCCATGCCCTGTTCATACCACGCCCTCCACATACCACGCCCTGTTCATACCACACCCTCCACATACCACGCCCTCCATATAGAACACTCTTCTCATATCGTACGTTCTACATACTACGCCCTCCTTATACCACACCTTCCTCATACCACGCCCTTCACATACCAAGTCCTCCTCTTCCCATACCTTCCTCATACCACACACTTTACATACCACGCCCTACATATACAACGCCCTCTACATACCACGCCCCACACATACCACACCCTCATACCACGCTCTCGTCATACCATGCCCTACACATACCACGCCATCTATATACCAGCCCCTCTACATACCACGCCCTCTACGTACCACCCCCTCCTTATACCACGCCCTCTACATTGCACACCCTCTACATACCACACTCTCCTTACACCACACCCTCTACATAACACGCCCGTCTCATAACACACCATCATACAACACCCTCCTCATACCACGCCCTCCTCATACCACGCCCTCCTAATACCGCACCATCCTCATGCCACACCCTCCTCATACTACACCCTCTACATACCACGCCCTCAACATACCACACCCTCTGCATACCACACCCTCCTCATACCACGCCCTCTACATAACACGCCCGTCTCATAACACACCATCATACAACACCCTCCTCATACCACGCCCTCCTCATACCACGCCCTACTCATACCACGCCCTTTATATACCACACCCTCCTTATACCATACCCTCTACATACCACGCCCGCCTCATACCACGCCTTCTTCATACCACACCCTCTTCATTCTACAACTACATATCACACCCTGCTCATACCATGCCCTTTATATACCACACCCTCCTCATACCACGCCCTCCACATGCCACACCCTCCTCATACCACGCCCTTCTCATACCACGCCCTCTACATAGCACACCCTCCTCATACCACACCCTCCTCATACCACGCCCTCCCCATGCCACACCCTCCTCATACCACGCCCTTCTCATACCACGCCCTCTACATAGCACACCCTCCTCATACCACACCCACCTCATACCACGCCCTCTACATACCACATCCTTCTCATTCCACATCCTCGTACCACGCCCTGCTCATACCACGCCCTTCTCATACCACGCCTCCACATACCACGCCTTCCACATATCACTCCCTCCACATATCACTCCCTCCACATACCATACCATCTACATACCACACCCTCCTCATACCACACCCTCCTCATACCACACCCACCTCATACCAATCCCTCCACATACCACTCCCTCCACATACCACTCCCTCCACATACCACTCCCTCCTCATACCACACCCTCCTCATACCACTCCCTCCACATTCCACGCCCTCCACATACCACTCCCTCCACATACCACTCCCTCCACATACCACACCCTCTAACCACACCCTCTACAACACCCTCTACATACCACACCCTCCTCATACCACTCCCTCCACATACAACTCCCTCTACATACCACACCCTCTACATACCACACCCTCTACATACCACACCCTCCTAATACCACTCCCTCCACATACCACTCCCTCCACATACCACACCCTCTACATACCACACCCTCTACATACCACACCCTCCTCATACCACTCCCTCTACATACCACTCCCTCCACATACCACACCCTCTACATACCACACCCTCTACATACCACACCCTCCTACATACCACACCCTCCTCATACCACTCCCTCCACATACCACTCCCTCCACATACCACACCCTCCACATACCACACCCTCTACATACCACACCCTCTACATACCACACCTCTTCATACCACACCCTCCTCATACCACACCCTCCTCATACCACTCCCTCCACATACCACTCCCTCCACATACCACTCCCTCCACATACCACACCCTCTACATACCACACCCTCTACATACCACACCCTCTCATACCACACCCTCCACATACAACTCCCTCCACATACCACTCCCTCCACATACCACACCCTCTACATACCACACCCTCTACATACACACCCTCTAAACCACTCCCTCACATACATACAACTCCCTCCACATACCACTCCCTCTACATACCACACCCTCTACATACCACACCCTCCACATACCACACCCTCCACATACCACTCCCTCCACATACCACACCCTCTACATACCACTCCCTCTACATACCACACCCTCCTCATACCACACCCTCCTCATACCACGCCCTCCTCATACCACACTCACCTTATACCACGCCCTCCTCATACCACGCCCTTCACTCGTGCCCGACATGCCCCAGTTTCATGAGGTCTTGGGTGAGGGTTGTGGCCAGAGTGAGACTTTGTGGTAATCAATGATCAGGTGTTTGTTGACCTGAGTTGTTATGGCAGGAAGGTTGTTGACCATGGTGCAACCACACACCTCATGTGGTACGACCCTGGTTGGTTCATCCTGGCCTTGTTGACCATGGTGCAACCACACACCTCATGTGGTACAACCCTGGTAGGTTCATCCTGGCCTTGTTGACCATGGTGCAACCACACACCTCATGTGGTACGACCCTGGTTGGTTCATCCTGGCCTTGTTGACCATGGTGCAACCACACACCTCATGTGGTACGACCCTGGTAGGTCCATCCTGGCCTTGTTGACCATGGTGCAACCACACACCTCATGTGGTACGACCCTGGTAGGTCCATCCTGGCCTTGTTGACCATGGTGCAACCACACACCTCATGTGGTACAACCCTGGTAGGTCCATCCTGGCCTTGTTGACCATGGTGCAACCACACACCTCATGTGGTACGACCCTGGTAGGCTCATCCTGGCCTTGTTGACCATAGTGCAACCACACACCTCATGTGGTACGACCCTGGTAGGTCCATCCTGGCCTTGTTGACCATGGTGCAACCACACACCTCATGTGGTACGACCCTGGTAGGCTCATCCTGGCCTTGTTGACCATAGTGCAACCACACACCTCATGTGGTACGACCCTGGTAGGTCCATCCTGGCCTTGTTGACCATAGTGCAACCACACACCTCATGTGGTACGACCCTGGTAGGTCCATCCTGGCCTTGTTGATCATGGTGCAACCACACACCTCATGTGGTACAACCCTGGTAGGCTCATCCTGGCCTTGTTGACCATGGTGCAACCACACACCTCATGTGGTACAACCCTGGTAGGTTCATCCTGGCCTTGTTGACCATGGTGCAACCACACACCTCATGTGGTACGACCCTGGTAGGTCCATCCTGGCCTTGTTGACCATAGTGCAACCACACACCTCATGTGGTACGACCCTGGTAGGTTCATCCTGGCCTTGTTGACCATGGTGCAACCACACACCTCATGTGGTACAACCCTGGTAGGTTCATCCTGGCCTTGTTGGCCATGGTGCAACCACACACCTCATGTGGTACAACCCTGGTAGGTTCATCCTGGCCTTGTTGACCATGGTGCAACCACACACCTCATGTGGTACGACCCTGGTTGGTTCATCCTGGCCTTGTTGACCATGGTGCAACCACACACCTCATGTGGTACGACCCTGGTAGGTTCATCCTGGCCTTGTTGACCATGGTGCAACCACACACCTCATGTGGTACGACCCTGGTAGGTCCATCCTGGCCTTGTTGACCATAGTGCAACCACACACCTCATGTGGTACGACCCTGGTAGGTTCATCCTGGCCTTTGTTGACCATGGTGCAACCACACACCTCATGTGGTACAACCCTTGTAGGTTCATCCTGGCCTTGTTGACCATGGTGCAAACCACACACCTCATGTGGTACGACCCTGGTAGGTTCATCCTGGCCTTGTCAGACCAAGGTGCCAACCACCACACCCTCATGTGTGTACGACCTGGTAGGTACCATCAGGCCCTGGTTGACCATGGTGCAAACCACCACGCCTCATGAGGTCCGACCCATGGAAGGTTCATCCTGGCCTAGTGACCAATGCGTGCAACCACACACCTCATGTGGTAAAGACCCTGGTTAGGTTCATCCTGGCGACTGTTGACCATGGTGCAACCAGGGCACCCCACATCTATGTGGTAGATCCTGGTAGGTCCATCCTGGACTTGTAGACCATGGTGCAACCACACACCTAAGTGGTAGACACCCTGGTATGTTCCATCCTTGCCTTTGTTGACCATTGGTGCAACCACAACACCTCATGTGGTACGACCCTGGTAGGCTCATCCTGGCCTTGTTGACCATAGGTGCAACCCACACCTCATTGTGGTCCGACCCTGGTAGGGCTCATCCTGGCCTTGATGACCATAGTTGCAACCCTGGTAGGTTCATCCTGGCCTTGTTGACCATGGTGCAACCACACACCTCATGTGGTACGACCCTGGTAGGTCCATCCTGGCCTTGTTGACCATGGTGCAACTACACACCTCATGTGGTACGACCCTGGTAGGTTCATCCTGGCCTTGTTGACCATGGTGCAACCACACACCTCATGTGGTACGACCCTGGTAGGTCCATCCTGGCCTTGTTGATCATGGTGCAACCACACACCTCATGTGGTACGACCCTGGTAGGTTCATCCTGGCCTTGTTGACCATGGTGCAACCACACACCTCATGTGGTACGACCCTGGTAGGTCCATCCTGGCCTTGTTGACCATGGTGCAACCACACACCTAATGTGGTACAACCCTGGTTGGTTCATCCTGGCCTTGTTGACCATGGTGCAACCAGGTGCAACCACACACCTCATATGGTACGACCCTGGTAGGTCCATCCTGGCCTTGTTGACCATGGTGCAACCACACACCTCATGTGGTACGACCCTGGTTGGTTCATCCTGGCCTTGTTGACCATGGTGCAACCACACACCTCATGTGGTACAACCCTGGTAGGCTCATCCTGGCCTTGTTGATCATGGTGCAACCACACACCTCATGTGGTACAACCCTGGTTGGTTCATCCTGGCCTTGTTGACCATAGTGCAACCACACACCTCATGTGGTACAACCCTGGTTGGTTCATCCTGGCCTTGTTGACCATGGTGCAACCACACACCTCATGTGGTACAACCCTGGTAGGCTCATCCTGGCCTTGTTGACCATAGTGCAACCACACACCTCATGTGGTACAACCCTGGTAGGCTCATCCTGGCCTTGTTGACCATAGTGCAACCACACACCTCATGTGGTACGACCCTGGTAGGTTCATCCTGGCCTTGTTGACCATGGTGCAACCACACACCTCATGTGGTACGACCCTGGTAGGTTCATCCTGGCCTTGTTGACCATGGTGCAACCACACACCTCATGTGGTACGACCCTGGTAGGTTCATCCTGGCCTTGTTGACCATGGTGCAACCACACACCTCATGTGGTACAACCCTGGTAGGCTCATCCTGGCCTTGTTGACCATAGTGCAACCACACACCTCATGTGGTACGACCCTGGTAGGTTCATCCTGGCCTTGTTGACCATAGTGCAACCACACACCTCATGTGGAACGACCCTGGTTGGTTCATCCTGGCCTTGTTGACCATGGTGCAACCACACACCTCATGTGGTACAACCCTGGTAGGTTCATCCTGGCCTTGTTGACCATGGTGCAACCACACACCTCATGTGGTACGACCCTGGTAGGTTCATCCTGGCCTTGTTGACCATGGTGCAACCACACACCTCATGTGGTACGACCCTGGTTGGTTCATCCTGGCCTTGTTGACCATGGTGCAACCACACACCTCATGTGGTACAACCCTGGTAGGTTCATCCTGGCCTTGTTGACCATGGTGCAACCACACACCTCATGTGGTACGACCCTGGTAGGTTCATCCTGGCCTTGTTGACCATGGTGCAACCACACACCTCATGTGGTACAACCCTGGTAGGTTCATCCTGGCCTTGTTGACCATGGTGCAACCACACACCTCATGTGGTACGACCCTGGTAGGTCCATCCTGGCCTTGTTGACCATGGTGCAACCACACACCTCATGTGGTACGACCCTGGTTGGTTCATCCTGGCCTTGTTGACCATGGTGCAAGCGGAGTCCGGTAACACTGGTACAAACGTGTTATAAGGCTGAGTGATCCTAGTAATGTGTTGACCATTATTGATGTAGTGAGATACGTCACAACATTTCTATATAGATCAGCCCACAATTCTTGGATCAGTTAGAAACATCGTTAATTAATATATCATAATTCATTAATGTGCCAAATGTAATTATGAAACACCGTTGATTAATGTATCATACTCATTAATGTCCTAATGTAATTATATCTGTAAGTGTAAAGGAATTCACCTGGACAATAGACATTTAATGTGTAAACAATTTTTATCATTTAAGAATTATAGGGTCCAAAACTATTTATCTTTCAATATATATATATATATATATATATATATATATATATATATATATATATATATATATATATATATATATATATTTTTTTTTTTTTTTTTTTTGTCGCTGTCTCCCGCGTTTGCGAGGTAGCGCAAGGAAACAGACGAAAGAAATGGCCCAACCCACCCCCATACACATGTATATACATACGTCCACACACGCAAATATACATACCTACACAGCTTTCCATAGTTTACCGCAGACGCTTCACATGCCTTGATTCAATCCATTGACAGCACGTCAACCCCGGTATACCACATCGCTCCAATTCACTTTATTCCTTGCCCTCCTTTCACCCTCCTGCATGTTCAGGCCCCGATCACACAAAATCTTTTTCACTCCATCTTTCCACCTCCAATTTGGTCTCCCTCTTCTCCTCGTTCCCTCCACCTCCGACACATATATCCTCTTGGTCAATCTTTCCTCACTCATTCTCTCCATGTGACCAAACCATTTCAAAACACCCACTTCTGCTCTCTCAACCACGCTCTTTTTATTTCCACACATCTCTCTTACCCTTACGTTACTTACTCGATCAAACCACCTCACACCACACATTGTCCTCAAACATCTCATTTCCAGCACATCCATCCTCCTGCGCACAACTCTATCCATAGTCCACGCCTCGCAACCATACAACATTGTTGGAACCACTATTCCTTCAAACATACCCATTTTTGCTTTCCGAGATAATGTTCTCGACTTCCACACATTCTTCAAGGCTCCCAGAATTTTCGCCCCCTCCCCCACCCTATGATCCACTTCCGCTTCCATGTTTCCATCCGCTGCCAGATCCACTCCCAGATATCTAAAACACTTCACTTCCTCCAGTTTTTCTCCATTCAAACTCACCTCCCAATTGACTTGACCCTCAACCCTACTGTACCTAATAACCTTGCTCTTATTCACATTTACTCTTAACTTTCTTCTTTCACACACTTTACCAAACTCAGTCACCAGCTTCTGCAGTTTCTCACATGAATCAGCCACCAGCGCTGTCTCATCAGCGAACAACAACTGACTCACTTCCCGAGCTCTCTCAATCCCAACAGACTTCATCCTTGCCCCTCTTTCCAAAACTCTTGCATTCACCTCCCTAACAACCCCATCCATAAACAAATTAAACAACCATGGAGACATCACACACCCCTGCCGCAAAGCTACATTCACTGAGAACCAATCACTTTCCTCTCTTCCTACACGTACACATGCCTTATATCCTCGATAAAAACTTTTCACTGCTTCTAACAACTTTCCTCCCACACCATATATTCTTAATACCTTCCACAGAGCATCTCTATCAACTCTATCATATGCCTTCTCCAGATCCATAAATGCTACATACAAATCCATTTGCTTTTCTAAGTATTTCTCACATACATTCTTCAAAGCAAACACCTGATCCACACATCCTCTACCACTTCTGAAACCACACTGCTCTTCCCCAATCTGATGCTCTGTACATGCCTTCACCCTCTCAATCAATACCCTCCCATATAATTTACCAGGAATACTCAACAAACTTATACCTCTGTAATTTGAGCACTCACTCTTATCCCCTTTGCCTTTGTACAATGGCACTATGCACGCATTCCGCCAATCCTCAGGCACCTCACCATGAGTCATACATACATTAAATAACCTTACCAACCAGTCAACAAGCTTTGCGGAAGATGAAAGCCGGCAAGGCAGCAGGTTTGGATGGTATTGCAGTGGAATTTATTAAAAAAGGGGGTGACTGTATATATATATATATATATATATATATATATATATATATATATATATATATATATATATATATATATATTCACATCTTGGTTACATCCACACACATTTAGGCACCCCACTCTGAGCCTTCGAGGAGGATGATCACTCCCCGCGTGACTCCTTCTTCTGTTTCCCATTTTAGAAAGTTGATACAAGGAGGGGAGGATTTCTGGCCCCCCGCTCCCGTCCCCTCTAGTCGCTTTCTACGACACGCGAGGAATGCGTGGGAAGTATTCTTTCACCCCTATCCCCAGGGATAATATACATATATACCTACATATACTCATACACACACACACACATACATACGCACATATACACACACACACACACATACATATATATACATATGAGAAATGTAAGAAACAATTTAGAAAACTGAAACTTCTAGCTTGAAATGAATGAAAAAAAGAATGTCACATAATGGTTCAACCTCTGGCTATGGAAAAAAGGAAATGTATAATTTATTTACACAAACGTCAATAGCAGTTCTCAGGAAGGTGATAGGAAAATAGTGAAATTGGAGAAAAATGTAGCTTAGACATTGAAGCTATTGCAATGGTTATATACAGTAAAAATAGTTAGATGAGCAATATTGATACAACTTAAAATCATACAATATTATCCTCTACAATGCTTTACATTACACTGGTCAACAAAACTGAGTCATTATTTCTCATCAAGGATGCAAAGTAACTTTTCTAGACCATTTTCAGTGCAGATAACGAAATTTTAGTTCAGTTCAGTACAACACATCTCATTTTCTTTCTATGTTTACAGGAGAGATAGGTAGTATGTTTGAGGAAAGGAACCTGGATGTTTTGGCTCTGAGTGAAACGAAGCTCAAGGGTAAAGGGGAAGAGTGGTTTGGGAATGTCTGGGGAGTAAAGTCAGGGGTTAGTGAGAGGACAAGAGCAAGGGAAGGAGTAGCAATACTCCTGAAACAGGAGTTGTGGGAGTATGTGATAGAGTGTAAGAAAGTAAATTCTCGATTAATATGGGTAAAACTGAAAGTTGATGGAGAGAGGTGGGTGATTATTGGTGCATATGCACCTGGGCATGAGAAGAAAGATCAAGAGAGGCAAGTGTTTTGGGAGCAGCTGAATGAGTGTGTTAGTGGTTTTGATGCACGAGACCGGGTCATAGTGATGGGTGATTTGAATGCAAAGGTGAGTAATGTGGCAGTTGAGGGAATAATTGGTATACATGGGGTGTTTAGTGTTGTAAATGGAAATGGTGAAGAGCTTGTAGATTTATGTGCTGAAAAAGGACTGATGATTGGGAATACCTGGTTTAAAAAGCGAGATATACATAAGTATACTTATGTAAGTAGGAGAGATGGCCAGAGAGCGTTATTGGATTACGTGTTAATTGACAGGCGTGCGAAAGAGAGACTTTTGGATGTTAATGTGCTGAGAGGTGCAACTGGAGGGATGTCTGATCATTATCTTGAGGAGGCTAAGGTGAAGATTTGTATGGGTTTTCAGAAAAGAAGAGTGAATGTTGGGGTGAAGAGGGTGGTGAGAGTAAGTGAGCTTGAGAAGGAGACCTGTGTGAGGAAGTACCAGGAGAGACTGAGTACAGAATGGAAAAAGGTGAGAACAATGGAAGTAAGGGGAGTGGGGGAGGAATGGGATGTATTTAGGGAATCAGTGATGGATTGCGCAAAAGATGCTTGTGGCATGAGAAGAGTGGGAGGTGGGTTGATTAGAAAGGGTAGTGAGTGGTGGGATGAAGAAGTAAGAGTATTAGTGAAAGAGAAGAGAGAGGCATTTGGACGATTTTTGCAGGGAAAAAATGAAATTGAGTGGGAGATGTATAACAGAAAGAGACAGGAGATCAAGAGAAAGGTGCAAGAGGTGAAAAAAAGGGCAAATGAGAGTTAGGGTGAGAGAGTATCATTAAATTTTAGGGAGAATAAAAAGATGTTCTGGAAGGAGGTAAATAAAGTGCGTAAGACAAGGGAGCAAATGGGAACTTCAGTGAAGGGCGCAAATGGGGAGGTGATAACAAGTAGTGGTGATGTGAGAAGGAGATGGAGTGAGTATTTTGAAGGTTTGTTGAATGTGTTTGATGATAGAGTGGCAGATATAGGGTGTTTTGGTCGAGGTGGTGTGCAAAGTGAGAGGGTTAGGGAAAATGATTTGGTAAACAGAGAAGAGGTAGTGAAAGCTTTGCGGAAGATGAAAGCCGGCAAGGCAGCAGGTTTGGATGGTATTGCAGTGGAATTTATTAAAAAAGGGGGTGACTGTATAGTTGACTGGTTGGTAAGGTTATTTAATGTATGTATGACTCATGGTGAGGTGCCTGAGGATTGGCGGAATGCGTGCATAGTGCCATTGTACAAAGGCAAAGGGGATAAGAGTGAGTGCTCAAATTACAGAGGTATAAGTTTGTTGAGTATTCCTGGTAAATTATATGGGAGGGTATTGATTGAGAGGGTGAAGGCATGTACAGAGCATCAGATTGGGGAAGAGCAGTGTGGTTTCAGAAGTGGTAGAGGATGTGTGGATCAGGTGTTTGCTTTGAAGAATGTATGTGAGAAATACTTAGAAAAGCAAATGGATTTGTATGTAGCATTTATGGATCTGGAGAAGGCATATGATAGAGTTGATAGAGATGCTCTGTGGAAGGTATTAAGAATATATGGTGTGGGAGGCAAGTTGTTAGAAGCAGTGAAAAGTTTTTATCGACGATGTAAGGCATGTGTACGTGTAGGAAGAGAGGAAAGTGATTGGTTCTCAGTGAATGTAGGTTTGCGGCAGGGGTGTGTGATGTCTCCATGGTTGTTTAATTTGTTTATGGATGGGGTTGTTAGGGAGGTAAATGCAAGAGTTTTGGAAAGAGGGGCAAGTATGTAGTCTGTTGGGGATGAGAGAGCTTGGGAAGTGAGTCAGTTGTTGTTCGCTGATGATACAGCGCTGGTGGCTGATTCATGTGAGAAACTGCAGAAGTTGGTGACTGAGTTTGGAAAAGTGTGTGGAAGAAGAAAGTTAAGAGTAAATGTGAATAAGAGCAAGGTTATTAGGTACAGTAGGGTTGAGGGTCAAGTCAATTATGAAGTAAGTTTGAATGGAGAAAAACTGGAGGAAGTGAAGTGTTTTAGATATCTGGGAGTGGATCTGGCAGCGGATGGAACCATGGAAGCGGAAGTGGATCATAGGGTGGGGGAGGGGGCGAAAATCCTGGGGGCCTTGAAAAATGTGTGGAAGTCGAGAACATTATCTCGGAAAGCAAAAATGGGTATGTTTGAAGGAATAGTGGTTCCAACAATGTTGTATGGTTGCGAGGCGTGGGCTATGGATAGAGTTGTGCGCAGGAGGATGGATGTGCTGGAAATGAGATGTTTGAGGACAATGTGTGGTGTGAGGTGGTTTGATCGAGTGAGTAACGTAAGGGTAAGAGAGATGTGTGGAAATAAAAAGAGCGTGGTTGAGAGAGCAGAAGAGGGTGTTTTGAAGTGGTTTGGGCACATGGAGAGGATGAGTGAGGAAAGATTGACCAAGAGGAAAAATGTGTCGGAGGTGGAGGGAACAAGGAGAAGAGGGAGACCAAATTGGAGGTGGAAAGATGGAGTGAAAAAGATTTTGTGTGATCGGGGCCTGAACATGCAGGAGGGTGAAAGGAGGGCAAGGAATAGAGTGAATTGGAGCGATGTGGTATACCGGGGTTGACGTGCTGTCAGTGGATTGAATCAAGGCATGTGAAGCGTCTGGGGTAAGCCATGGAAAGCTGTGTAGGTATGTATATTTGCGTGTGTGGACGTATGTATATACATGTGTGGGGGGGGGGGGCCATTTCTTTTGTCTGTTTCCTTGCGCTACCTCGCAAACGCGGGAGACAGCGACAAAGTATAATAATAAAAAAATATAATATATATATATATATATATATATATATATATATATATATATATATATATATATATATATATATATATATATATATATATATATATATATATATATATATATATATATATATATTTTGAAAGATAAATAACAATATATATATATATATATATATATATATATATATATATATATATATTGCTTATTTATTTTGCTTTGTCGCTGTCTCCCGCGTTTGTGAGGTAGCGCAAGGAAACAGACGAAAGAAATGGCCCAACCCACCCCCCTACAAATGTATATACAAACACGTCCACACATGCAAATATACATACCTATACATCTCAATGTACACATATATATACACACACAGACACATACATATATACACATGCACACAATTCACACCGTCTGCCTTTATTCATTCCCATCGCCACCTCGTCACACATGGAATAACATCCCCCTCCCCCTTCATGTGTGCGAGGTAGCGCTAGGAAAAGACAACAAAAGCCCCATTCGTTCCCACTGAGTCTCTAGCTGTCATGCAATAATGCCCGAAACCACAGCTCCCTTTCCACATCCAGGCCCCACAGAACTTTCCATGGTTTACCCCAGACGCTTCACATGCCCTGGTTCAATCCATTGACAGCACGTCGACCCCGGTATACCACATCGTTCTAATTCACTCTATTCCTTGCAAGCCTTTCAACCTCCTGCATGTTCAGGCCTCGATCACTCAAAATCTTTTTCACTCCATCTTTCCACCTCCAATTGGGTCTCCCACTTCTCCTCGTTCCCTCCACCTCTGACACATATATCCTCTTGGTCAATCTTTCCTCACTCATTCTCTCCATGTGACCAAACCATTTCAAAGCACCCTCTTCTGCTCTCTCAACCACACTTTTTATTACGACACATCTCTCTTACCCTATTATTACTTACTCGTTCAATCCACCTCACGCCACATATTGTCCTCAAACATCTCAATACCAGCACATCCACCCTCCTGCACACAACTCTATCCATAGCCCACGCCTCGCAACCATACAACATTGTTGGAACCACTATTCCTTCAAACATACCCATTTTTGCTTTCCAAGATAACATTCTCGACTTCCACACATTTTTCAATGCTCCCAGAACCTTCGCCCCCTCCCCCACCCTATGATTCACTTCCGCTTCCATGGTTCCATCCGCTGCCAGATCCACTCCCAGATATCTAAAACACTTTACTTCCTCCAGTTTTTCTCCATTCAAACTTACTTCATAATTGACTTGACCCTCAACCCTACTGTACCTAATAACCTTGCTCTTATTCACATTTACTCTCAACTTTCTTCTTTCACACACTTTACCAAACTCAGTCACCAGCTTCTGCAGTTTCTCACCCGAACCAGCCACCAGCGCTGTATCATCAGCAAACAACAACTGACTCACTTCCCAAGCTCTTTCATCCACAACAGACTGCATACTTGCCCCTCTTTCCAAAACTCTTGCATTCACCTCCCTAACAACCCCATCCATAAACAAATTAAACAACCATGGAGACATCACACACCCCTGCCGCAAAGCTACATTCACTGAGAACCAATCACTTTCCTCTCTTCCTACACGTACACATGCCTTACATCGTCGATAAAAACTTTTCACTGCTTCTAACAACTTGCCTCCCACACCATATATTCTTAATACCTTCCACAGAGCATCTCTATCAACTCTATCATATGCCTTCTCCAGATCCATAAATGCTACATACAAATCCATTTGCTTTTCTAAGTATTTCTCACATACATTCTTCAAAGCAAACACCTGATCCACACATCCTCTACCACTTCTGAAACCACACTGCTCTTCCCCAATCTGATGCTCTGTACATGCCTTCACCCTCTCAATCAATACCCTCCCATATAATTTACCAGGGATATATATATATATATATATATATATATATATATATATATATATATATATATATATATATATATATATATATATATATATATATACATATCTAAAATGAATGATCTTTTAAATGATGACAAAACATATTGTAAACTTAGTAAAAATCCCTTAGAGGCAGTTAATTCCCATTTCATTAAAGAAATAAAGAAATGAAGTAGTTGAAAGGTAACATTTCTCTTATTAAAAGTTTGTCATCTTTGTCCCCTTCATTGAACATATATGTATGGACTTATCAAAACACATAAACAAAATTTTCCTGCAAGACCTATAGTGAGTTCAGTAGGCACCATCACATATAAATTGTCAAAATGGTTAGTTTCTTTATTAAGCCCTTTAGTGGGTAAGGTATCAAATTCTAATATTATAAACGATGTAGATTTAGTCAACAAGCTAAACAACATCAATGTTAATTTTGATTTCAAACTAGTTAGCTTTGATGTTTCCTCACTTTTCACTAAAGTTCCAGTTGATGACCTTTTAGAATATTTACTTGATGTCTTGGATGATATTCATTTACCTGTTTCAAAGTCTATTTTTATTGAACTGATAAAATTGTGTATAAAAGACTGTATATGATGTTTGACCAACAAATGAAAATTTACAAATATTTCTCCCCTTACTTAACAATTTAGTACTTTCCATCAGATTTACTGAAGGCATTGAAAACAAATGGCATATTACATTTTTAGATTGCATGATCCATAGACAAGGAAACAAGTTTAAGTTTAGCATATACAGAAAACCCACCAATGTATGCTCATATATCCATTATTACTCATCTCAACATGACAGAGTTAAATTATCATCATTCCAATCTATGTTCCTTAGGGCATTACATATTTGCAGTCCAGAGTTTATTGATGATGAGTTTGAGAAGATATATTCTATTGGATCTAAGTTAAAGTACCCTAGATCTTTCTTTGATAAATCCCTTAAATTAGCAAAGAAATCATTTTATAGAGTTGAGCCCAAACCTCCCATTGACAACAAGAATCTTTTAATTCTTCCTTTCAATATTATTTTTACTTTACTTCTCATGTTGCTTAAACCTTTTAATGTAAATGTTGTCTTCAGCAACAGCAATGCTAAAATCTTAATCAGGAACTCACCAGAAAGTTCTACAGGGTGCGTTTATAGAGTGCCATGTAAAAACTGTGATAAATTTTATGTTGGTCAGACTGGTAAGGATCTTTCTGTTAGACTTAAGCAACATAAATATAGTATAAGAACGGGACAAGAATCAAATGCCTTGTTTAATCATGTTAAAAACTATGATCATTGTATTGACTGGAGTAACGCCATCTCAGTTATTAACTCTGACTTTTGTACTACAAAGAAATGCTAAACCTGGAATTAGAAACCTTATTTATGAAGAAAGGTTGAACCTGGAATTAGAAACTTCACTGATGAAGAATGGTAAAACCTGGAATTAGAAACCTCAATTATGAAGAAAGGTTAAACCTGGAATTAGAAACCTCACTTATGAAGATTAGTTAAACCTGGAATCAGAAACCTCATTTATGAAGATTGGTTAAACCTGGAATTAGAAACCTCACTTATTAAGAAAGGTTAAACTTGGAATAAGAAACCTCACTTATGAAGAATAGTAAAACCTGGAATTAGAAACCTCACTTATGAAGAAAGGTTAAACCTGGAATTAGAAACCTCACTTATGAAGAAAGGTTAGACCTGGAATTAGAAACCTCACTTATGAAGATAGGTTAAACCTGGAAGCAAAACCTTACTTATTAAGAAAGTTTAAACCTGGAACTAGAAACCTCTTATGAAGAAAGGTTAAACCTGGAAATACAAACCTCACTTATGAAGAAAGCTTAAACCTGGAACTAGAAACCTCACTTATGAAGAAAGGTTAAACCTGGAATTGGAACCTCACTGAAGAAAGGTTGAACCAGAAATTAGAAACCTCACTTTTGAAGAAAGGTTAAATCTAGAGTTAAACCTCACTTATGGAGAAGAATTAAACCTGGAATCAGAACCCCTCATGAAGATAGGCTGCTAGGAATCATGAAGCTAGGCTGCTAGGAATCATGAAGCTAGGCTGCTAGGAACCATGCAGCTAGGCTGCTAGGAATCATGAAGCTAGACTGCCAGGAATCATGTAGCTAGGTTGCTAGGAACCATGCAGCTAGGCTGCTAGGAACCATGCAGCTAGGCTGCTAGGAATCATGAAGCTAGGCTGCTAGGAATCATGAAGCTAGGCTGCTAGGAATCATGAAGCTAGGCTGCTAGGAATCATGAAGCTAGGCTGCTAGGAATCATGAAGCTAGGCTGCTAGGAATCATGAAGCTAGGCTGCTAGGAATCATGAAGCTAGGCTGCTAGGAATCATGAAGCTAGGCTGCTAGGAATCATGAAGCTAGGCTGCTAGGAATCATGTAGCTAGGTTGCTAGGAACCATGCAGCTAGGCTGCTAGGAATCATGAAGCTAGGCTGCTAGGAACCATGCAGCTAGGCTGCTAGGAATCATGAAGCTAGGCTGCTAGGAATCATGTAGCTAGGTTGCTAGGAACCATGCAGCTAGGCTGCTAGGAATCATGAAGCTAGGCTGCTAGGAATCATGAAGCTAGGCTGCTAGGAATCATGAAGCTAGACTGCCAGGAATCATGTAGCTAGGTTGCTAGGAACCATGCAGCTAGGCTGCTAGGAACCATGCAGCTAGGCTGCTAGGAATCATGTAGCTAGGTTGCTAGGAACCATGCAGCTAGGCTGCTAGGAATCATGTAGCTAGGTTGCTAGGAACCATGCAGCTAGGCTGCTAGGAATCATGAAGCTAGGCTGCTAGGAACCATGCAGCTAGGCTGCTAGGAATCATGAAGCTAGGCTGCTAGGAATCATGAAGCTAGGCTGCTAGGAATCATGAAGCTAGACTGCCAGGAATCATGTAGCTAGGTTGCTAGGAACCATGCAGCTAGGCTGCTAGGAATCATGAAGCTAGGCTGCTAGGAATCATGAAGCTAGGCTGCTAGGAATCATGAAGCTAGACTGCCAGGAATCATGTAGCTAGGTTGCTAGGAACCATGCAGCTAGGCTGCTAGGAATCATGAAGCTAGGCTGCTAGGAATCATGAAGCTAGGCTGCTAGGAATCATGAAGCTAGGCTGCTAGGAATCATGAAGTTAGGCTGCTAGGAATCATGAAGCTAGACTGCCAGGAATCATGCAGCTACGTTGCTAGGAATCATTCAGCTAGGCTGCTAGGAACCATGCAGCTAGGCTGCTAGGAACCATGCAGCTAGGCTGCTAGGAATCATGTAGCTAGGCTGCCAGGAATCATGCAGCTAGGTTGCTAGGAACCATGCAGCTAGGCTGCTAGGAATCATGTAGCTAGGTTGCTAGGAACCATGCAGCTAGGCTGCTAGGAATCATGTAGCTAGGTTGCTAGGAACCATGCAGCTAGGCTGCTAGGAATCATGTAGCTAGGTTGCTAGGAACCATGCAGCTAGGCTGCTAGGAATCATGTAGCTAGGTTGCTAGGAACCATGCAGCTAGGCTGCTAGGAATCATGAAGCTAGGCTGCTAGGAATCATGAAGCTAGGCTGCTAGGAATCATGAAGCTAGGCTGCTAGGAACCATGCAGCTAGGCTGCTAGGAACCATGCAGCTAGGCTGCTAGGAACCATGCAGCTAGGCTGCTAGGAACCATGCAGCTAGGCTGCTAGGAATCATGAAGCTAGGCTGCTAGGAACCATGCAGCTAGGCTGCTAGGAACCATGCAGCTAGGCTGCTAGGAACCATGCAGCTAGGCTGCTAGGAACCATGCAGCTAGGCTGCTAGGAACCATGCAGCTAGGCTGCTAGGAACCATGCAGCTAGGCTGCTAGGAACCATGCAGCTAGGCTGCTAGGAACCATGCAGCTAGGCTGCTAGGAACCATGCAGCTAGGCTGCTAGGAATCATGTAGCTAGGTTGCTAGGAACCATGCAGCTAGGCTGCTAGGAATCATGAAGCTAGGCTGCTAGGAATCATGTAGCTAGGTTGCTAGGAACCATGCAGCTAGGCTGCTAGGAATCATGAAGCTAGGCTGCTAGGAATCATGAAGCTAGGCTGCTAGGAATCATGAAGCTAGGCTGCTAGGAATCATGAAGCTAGGCTGCTAGGAATCATGAAGCTAGGCTGCTAGGAATCATGAAGCTAGGCTGCTAGGAATCATGAAGCTAGGCTGCTAGGAATCATGAAGCTAGGCTGCTAGGAATCATGAAGCTAGGCTGCTAGGAATCATGAAGCTAGGCTGCTAGGAATCATGAAGCTAGGCTGCTAGGAATCATGAAGCTAGGCTGCTAGGAATCATGAAGCTAGACTGCCAGGAATCATGTAGCTAGGTTGCTAGGAACCATGCAGCTAGGCTGCTAGGAATCATGAAGCTAGGCTGCTAGGAATCATGAAGCTAGGCTGCTAGGAATCATGAAGCTAGGCTGCTAGGAATCATGAAGCTAGGCTGCTAGGAATCATGAAGCTAGGCTGCTAGGAATCATGAAGCTAGGCTGCTAGGAATCATGAAGCTAGGCTGCTAGGAATCATGAAGCTAGGCTGCTAGGAATCATGAAGCTAGGCTGCTAGGAATCATGAAGCTAGGCTGCTAGGAATCATGAAGCTAGGCTGCTAGGAATCATGAAGCTAGGCTGCTAGGAATCATGAAGCTAGGCTGCTAGGAATCATGAAGCTAGGCTGCTAGGAATCATGAAGCTAGGCTGCTAGGAATCATGAAGCTAGGCTGCTAGGAATCATGAAGCTAGGCTGCTAGGAATGCAGCTAGGCTGCTAGGAATCATGAAGCTAGGCTGCTAGGAATCTTGAAGTTAGGCTGCTCGGAATCATGCAGCTAGGTTGCTAGGAACATGAAGCTAGGCTGCTAGGAACATGAAGTTAGGTTGCTAGGAATCATGAAGCTAGACTGCCAGGAATCATGTAGCTAGGTTGCTAGGAACCATGCAGCTAGGCTGTTGTCGTGTCCGTGTCAACCAACGGTCAGGTTGGAACCCCTGAGTGATAATCTTAATAACTATTTTATTTGTAGTTAATGATGCAATCATTACATAATGAAGTGGTTACACTATAGGAGCGCCAGCTTGTGTTGGTAATATGGCCACATATTTGCTAGTCTGATTCGAATGTAATTCGCTGTCTTATGCTAATCAAGAATCTACTCATTACCATACAGGATATTAACACCAGCTCATAATTGACTATGATAATTATGACGTGCCTCATGCCACATGATGTGTCTCACAACATGACGTGTCTCACATGCCACATGACCTGTCTCATGCAACATGACGTGTCTCATGCCACATGACGTGTCTCTCATGCCACATGACGTGTCTCCCATGCCACATGACGTGTCTCACATGCCACATGACGTGTCTCACATGCCACATGACCTGTCTCACATGCAACATGACGTGTCTCACATGCCACATGACGTGTCTCTCATGCCACATGACGTGTCTAACATGCCACATGACGTGTCTCCCATGCCACATGACGTGTCTCCCATGCCACATGACGTGTCTCACATGCCACATGACGTGTCTCACATGCCACATGACCTGTCTCACATGCAACATGACGTGTCTCTCATGCCACATGACGTGTCTAACATGCCACATGACGTGTCTCACATGCAACATGACGTGTCTCCCATGCCACATGACGTGTCTCACATGCCACATGACGTGTCTCACATGTCACATGACCTGTCTCACATGCAACATGACGTGTCTCTCATGCCACATGACGTGTCTAACATGCCACATGACGTGTCTCACATGCAACATGACGTGTCTCACATGCCACATGACGTATCTCACATGCCACAAGTTGTCTCACATGCCCCATGATGTGTTTCGCATGCCACATGACGTGTCTCACATGCCACATGACGTGTCTCTCATGCCACATGACGTGTCTCACATGCCACATGACGTGTCTCACATGCCACATGACGTGTCTCACATGCCACATGACCTGTCTCACATGCCACATGACGTGTCTCACATCCACATGACGTGTCTCTCATGCCACATGACGTGTCTAACATGTCACATGACGTGTCTCACATGCAACATGACGTGTCTCACATGCCACATGACGTATCTCACATGCCACAAGTTGTCTCACATGCCCCATGATGTGTTTCACATGCCTCATGACTTGGCTCACATGACACATGACGTGCCTCACATGCATTATGATGTGTTTCACATGACACATGATGTGTCTCACATGCCACGTGATGTCTCACATGCCACATAACATGTCACACATGCCTCATGACATAGCTCACATGCCACATAACATGTCACACATGCCTCATGACGTGGCTCACATGCCACATGATGTGTTTCACATGCCACATGATGTGTCTCACATGCCACATGACATGTCTCACATGCCACATGACGTGTCTCACATGCCACATGACGTGTCTCACATGCCACATGACCTGTCTCACATGCAACATGACGTGTCTCACATGCCACATGACGTGTCTCTCATGCCACATGACGTGTCTAACATGCCACATGACGTGTCTCACATGCAACATGACGTGTCTCACATGCCACATGACGTATCTCACATGCCACAAGTTGTCTCACATGCCCATGATGTGTTTCACATGCCTCATGACTTGGCTCACATGACACATGACGTGCCTCACATGCATTATGATGTGTTTCACATGACACATGATGTGTCTCACATGCCACGTGATGTCTCACATGCCACATAACATGTCACACATGCCTCATGACATAGCTCACATGCCACATAACATGTCACACATGCCTCATGACGTGGCTCACATGCTACATGATGTGTTTCACATGCAACATGATGTCTCACATGCCACATGATGTCTCACATGCCACATAACATGTCACACATGGCTCATGACGTAGCTCACATGCCACATAACATGTCACACATGCCTCATGACGTGGCTCACATGCCACATGATGTGTTTCACATGCCACATGATGTGTCTCACATGCCACATGATGTCTCACATGCCACATAACATGTCACACATGCCTCATGACGTAGCTCACATGCCACATAACATGTCACACATGCCTCATGACGTGACTCACATGCCACACGATGTGTTTCACATGCCACATGATGTGTCTCATATGCCACATAACGTGTCTCACATGCCACATGATGTCTCACATGCCACATAACATGTCACACATGCCTCATGACGTGGCTCACATGCCACATAACATGTCACACATGCCTCATGAAGTGGCTCACATGCCACATGATGTGTTTCACATGCCACATGATGTGTCTCACATGCCACATAACGTGTCTCATGCCACATGACGTCTCACATGCCACATGACATCTCACATGCCTCATGACATGGCCCACATGCCACATGATGTGTCTCACATGCAACATGACGTGCCTCACATGCCACATGATATTTTTCACATGCCACATTATGTGTCTCATATGCCGCATAACGTGTCTCACATGCCACATGATGTCTCACATGCCACATGACATGTCTCACATGCCTCATGACATGGCTGACGTGCCACATGATGTGTCTGACATGCCACATGATGTGTTTCACATGCCACATTATCTGTTTTACACGCCACATGATGTTTCGCATGCCACATGATGTGTCCCATGCTACATGACGTATCTCACTTGCCACATGATGTGTCTTACATGCCACATGATGTGTATCAGAGAGAGAGAGAGAGAGAGAGAGAGAGAGAGAGAGAGAGAGAGAGAGAGAGAGAGAGAGAGAGAGAGAGACATATTTCAGGATATTATGTAATGATAGTGAGCGGTAGACATGCAGCTCAGGCTGTCCGTGTGTACGTACGTACGTGTGTTATGTGAGCATTATGAGGGACTCACACACTTCCTCATTGTCTGCCTCACCTCATGCAGACCACAGCCATGATCTGTATACAGACGACCAGGTAAATATATATACAGAGGACATGTTGATGTATATATCATCTGGTACTGACCATCATCATCACATGCCATATATTCTCACATAGATGAAGGCTAGTCATCGCATACCACATATTCTCACATAGATGGAGGCTCGTCATCACATACCACATATTCTCACATAGATGGAGATCACATACCACATATTCTCACATAGACGAAATCACATACCACATATTTTCGCATAGATGGAGGCTAGTCATCACATACCACATATTCTCATACATGGAGGCTAGTCATCACATACCACATATTTTCACATAGATGGAGGCTAGTCATCACATACCACATATTCTCACATAGAGGCTAGTCATCACATACCACATATTCTCACATAGACGAAATCACATACCACATATTTTCGCATAGATGGAGGCTAGTCATCACATACCACATATTCTCACATAGATGGAGGCTAGTCATCACATACCACATATTCTCACATAGATGGAGGCTAGTCATCACATACCACATATTCTCATACATGGAGGCTAGTCATCACATACCACATGTTCTCACATAGATGGAGGCTAGACATATTAATTGATACATATTCTCACATACGTGGAGGTTAGACATATTGATTGATACATATTCTCACATAGATGGAGGCTAGACATGTTAAGTGATACATATTCTCACATAGATGGAGGCTAGTCTCCATGGTTGTTTAATTTGTTTATGGATGGGGTTGTTTGGGAGGTGAATGCGATGTGGTATACCGGGGTTGACGTGCTGTCAGTGGATTGAATCAAGGCATGTGAAGCGTCTGGGGTAAACCATGGAAAGCTGTATAGGTATGTATATTTGCGTGTGTGGACGTATGTATATACATGTGTATGGGGGTGGGTTGGGCCATTTCTTTCGTCTGTTTCCTTGCGCTACCTCGCAAACGCGGGAGACAGCGACAAAGCAAAAAAAAAAAAAAAAAAAAAGATGGAGGTTAGTCATCACATACCACATATTCTCACATGGATGGAGGCTAGACATATTAATTGATACATAGTCTCACATAGTTGGAGGCTATTCATCGCATACCTCATATTCTCACATAGATGGAGGTTAGTCATCACATACCACATATTCTCACATAGATGGAGGCTAGACATATTGATTGATACATATTCTCACATAGATGGAGGCTAGTCATCACATACCACATTTTCTCACATAGATGGAGGCTAGTCATCACATACCACATATTCTCACATAGATGGAGGCTAGTCATCACATACCACATATTCTCACATAGATGGAGGCTAGTCATCACATACCACATATTCTCACATAGATGGAGGCTAGACATACTGATTGATACATATTCTCATATAGATGGAGGCTAGACATATCAACTGATACATACTCTCATATAGATGGAGGCTAAACATATTAATTGATACATATTCTCACATAGGTGGAGGTTAGACATATTAACTGATACATATTCTCACATAGATGGAGGCTAGACATATAAACTGATACATATTCTCACATAGATGGAGGCTAGACATATTAACTGATACATATTCTCACATAGATGGAGGCTAGACATATTAATTGATACATATTCTCACATAGATGGATGTTAGACATATTAACTGATACATATTCTCACATAGATGGAGGCTAGACATGTTAATTGATACATATTCTCATATAGATGGAGGCTAGTCATCACATACCACATATTCTCACATAGATGGAGGCTACTCATCACATACCACATATTCTCACATGGAGGTTAGTCATCACATACCACATATTTTCACATAGATGGAGGCTAGACATTGATTGATACATATTCTCACATAGATGGAAGCTAGTCATCACATACCACATATTCTCACATGGATGGAGGCTAGACATATTGATTGATACATATTCTCACATAGATGGAGGTTAGTCATCACATACCACATATTCTCACATAGATGGAGGTTAGTCATCACATACCACATATTTTCACATAGATGGAGGCTAGTCATCACATACCACATATTCTCACATAGATGGAGGTTAGTCATCACATACCACATATTTTCACATAGATGGAGGTTAGTCATCACATACCACATATTCTCACATAGATGGAGGTTAGTCATCACATACCACATATTCTCACATAGATGGAGGCTAGACATATTAATTGATACATATTCTCACATAGATGGAGGCTAGACATATCAATTGATACATATTCTCACATAGATGGAGGTTAGACATATTAACTGATACATATTCTCACATAGATGGAGGTTAGTCATCACATACCACATATTCTCACATAGATGGAGGCTAGACATATTAAGTGATACATATTCTCACATAGATGGAGGCTAGACATATTAAGTGATACATATTCTCACATAGATGGAGGCTAGACATATTAAGTGATACCTTTCATCCGTACGTGTCTAACACATGTTAGCTGCAGAAGATGATGTAATCTGGTCAATATATTCTACATCACATTCGGCTTGAAGATTGCCTGGGTTACACACACACACACACACACCACGTATGCTCCAACCTTGGCTGAATCAGACTCATATACACCATCTGAATATGAATATTCTGCCCTTCTCCCCCCCCCCCCCCTCCTCCTCAATGAAATATCTTTCATAACTCACTGACTCTGGAATATGACTTACTTCAGTCTCACTGACTCTGGAATATGACTTACTTCAGTCTCACTGACTCTGGAATATGACTTACTTCAGTCTCACTGACTCTGGAATATGACTTACTTCAGTCTCACTGACTCTGGAATATGACTTACTTCAGTCTCACTGACTCTGGAATATGACTTACTTCAGTCTCACTGACTCTGGAATATGACTTACTTCAGTCTCACTGACTCTGGAATATGACTTACTTCAGTCTCACTGACTCTGGAATATGACTTACTTCAGTCTCACTGACTCTGGAATATGACTTACTTCAGTCTCACTGACTCTGGAATATGACTTACTTCAGTCTCACTGACTCTGGAATATGACTTACTTCAGTCTCACTGACTCTGGAATATGACTTACTTCAGTCTCACTGACTCTGGAATATGACTTACTTCAGTCTCACTGACTCTGGAATATGACTTACTTCAGTCTCACTGACTCTGGAATATAACTTACTTCAGTCTCACTGACTCTGGAATATGACTTACTTCAGTCTCACTGACTCTTGAATATGACTTACTTCAGTCTCACTGACTCTGGAATATGACTTACTTCAGTCTCACTGACTCTGGAATATGACTCTTGCTTTAATTTATTTACTTTAAGTCATGATATTCATCTATTTACTTTGTCATGATATTCATTTATTTACTTTAAGTCATGACATCCATCTATTTACTTTATGTATGATATTCATTTATTTACTTTGTCATGATATTCATTTATTTACTCTAAGTCATGATATTCATCTATTTACAATGTCATGATATTCATTTAATTACTTTAAGTCATGATATTCATTTATTTACTTTAAGTCATGATATTCATCTATTTACATTGTCATGATATTCATTTATTTACTTTAAGTCATGATATTCATTTATTTACTTTAAGTCATGATATTCATATATTTACTTTAAGTCATGATATTCATCTAGTTACTTTAAGTCATGATATTCATTTATTTACTTTAAGTCATGATATTCATTTATTTACTTTGAGTCATGATATTCATTTATTTACTTTGTCATGATATTCATCTATTTACATTGTCATGATATTCATTTATTTTAAGTCATGATATTCATTTATTTACTTTAAGTCATGATATTCATATATTTACTTTAAGTCATGATATTCATCTAGTTACTTTAAGTCATGATATTCATTTGTATACTTTAAAAAGTCATGCTATTCATTTTCTTTGTCATGATATTCGTTTATTTACTTTAACTTATGGTATTCATTTATTTACTTTAAGTCATGATATTCATCTACTTATTTTGTCATGATATTCATTCTTTACATTAGGTCATTATATTCATTTATTTACTTTAAGACATGATATTCATTTAGTTACTTTAAGTCATGATATTCATTTATTTACTTTAAGTCATGATATTCATCTATTTACTTTATCATGATATTCATTTATTTACTTTAAGTCATGATATTCATTTATTTACTTTGTCATGATATTCATTTATTTACTTTAAGTCATGATATTCATTTATTTACTTTGTCATGATATTCATTTATTTACTTTAATCATGATATTCATTTATTTACTTTAAGTCATGATATTCATTTATTTACTTTAAGTCATGATATTCATTTATTTACTTTAAGTCATGATATTCATTTAGATACTTTAAGTCATGATATTCATTTATGTACTTTAAGTATGATATTCATTTATATACTTTAAAAAGTAATGCTATTCATTTATTTACTTTAAGTATGATATTCATCTGTTAACTTTATATTATGATATTCATTTATTTACTTTGTCATGATATTCATTTATTTACTTTAACTCATGGTATTCATTTATTTACTTTAAGTATGATATTCATTTATTTATTTAAGTAAATATTCATCTGTTTACTTTAAGTTATGATATTAATTTATTTACTTTGTCATGATATTCGTTTATTTACTTTAACTCATGGTATTAATTTATTTACTTTAACTCATGGTATTCATTTATTTACTTTAAGAATGATATTCAATTATTTACTTTAAGTATGATATTCATTTATTTACTTTAAATTATGATATTCATTTACTTTGTCATGATATTCATTTACTTCCTTTAATTCATGATATTCGTTTATTTACTTTAAGTCATGATATTCATCTATTTACTTTAAGTCATGATATTCATTATTTACTTTAGGCATAAATTCATTTATTTACTTTGTCATGATATTCATATATTTACTTTAAGTCAAACAGCAGATCAGCTCTTACGTGTTCAAACAACAGATCAGCTCTTACGTGTTCAAACAACATGCCAGCTCTTACGTGTTCAAACAACATACCAGCTATTACGTGTTCAAATAACAGATCAGCTCTTACAAATAACAGATCAGCTCTTACGTGCTCAACAACAGTTCAGCTCTTACATGTTCAAACAACAAATCAGCTCTTGCGTGTTCAAACAACAAATCAGCTCTTACGTGTTCAAACAACAGATCAGCTCTTACGTGTTCAAACAACAGATCAGCTCTTACGTGTTCAAACAACAGATCAGCTCTTACGTGTTCAAACAACAGATCAGCTCTTACGTGTTCAAACAACAGATCAGCTCTTACGTGTTCAAACAACAGATCAGCTCTTGCGTGTTCAAACAACAAATCAGCTCTTACGTGTTCAAACAACAGATCAGCTCTTACGTGTTCAAACAACAGATCAGCTCTTACGTGTTCAAACAACAGATCAGCTCTTACGTGTTCAAACAACAGATCAGTTCTTACATGTTCAAATACCCAGAGTAAGCTGTGTGAACATTGAGCCCCTGGCAACATTCTATTTGATGCAGTTAAGTTTATGTGATTCACAATAAAATGTTCATTATAGAAAAATTAATGGCATGTGTGCGTGAGTTTTACAACTAGGCGTCAGTCAGCGGTCGTCAGCTGCAGGTTTGAAAAGGTCTGTGGTAGTGGTGTCAGCCTGGGGTGTAACATGGCGTTAGTCAGCGGTCGTCAGCTGCAGGCTTGAAAAGGTCTGTGGTGGTGGTGTCAGCCTGGGGTGTAACACGGCGTCAGTCAGCGGCCGTCAGCTGTAGATATATAGAGGTCTGTGGTGGTGGTGGTGTCAGCCTGGGGTGTAACACGGCGTCAGTCAGCGGCCGTCAGCTGCAGATGATGAGGAGGTCTGTGGTGCTGACGATGTGGACCGGGAGGGTCAGCCCTGAGTGGGCCGGGCCTGCACTAGCGCATTATGACTCACTGCAGACATGCGCAAGTGACGTATGCGGTGTCCTTACGTAAGATGGCCGCTGTATGTTGCTGTATGGTGAGGGTCATGCAGCTGTCACCATCAACAGTATAGTGGTCCACCAGCCTAGCTTGGTGTCACCATCAGCAGTATAGTGGTCCACAAGCTTAGCTTGGTGTCACCATCAACAGTATAGTGGTCCACCAGCCTAGCTTGGTGTCACCATCAGCAGTATAGTGGTCCACAAGCTTAGCTTGGTGTCACCATCAACAGTATAGTGGTCCACCAGCCTAGCTTGGTGTCACCATCAACAGTATAGTGGTCCACCAGCTTAGCTTGGTGTCACCATCAGCAGTATAGTGGTCCACCAGCTTAGCTTGGTGTCACCATCAGCAGTATAGTGGTCCACCAGCTTAGCTTGGTGTCACCATCAGCAGTATAGTGGTCCACCAGCTTAGCTTGGTGTCACCATCAGCAGTATAGTGGTCCACCAGCTTAGCTTGGTGTCACCATCAGCAGTATAGTGGTCCACCAGCTTAGCTTGGTGTCACCATCAACAGTATAGTGGTCCACCAGCTTAGCTTGGTGTCACCATCAGCAGTATAGTGGTCCACCAGCTTAGCTTGGTGTCACCATCAGCAGTATAGTGGTCCACCAGCTTAGCTTGGTGTCACCATCAGCAGTATAGTGGTCCACCAGCTTAGCTTGGTGTCACCATCAGCAGTATAGTGGTCCACCAGCTTAGCTTGGTGTCACCATCAGCAGTATAGTGGTCCACCAGCTTAGCTTGGTGTCACCATCAGCAGTATAGTGGTCCACCAGCTTAGCTTGGTGTCACCATCAGCAGTATAGTGGTCCACCAGCTTAGCTTGGTGTCACCATCAGCAGTATAGTGGTCCACCAGCTTAGCTTGGTGTCACCATCAGCAGTATAGTGGTCCACCAGCTTAGCTTGGTGTCACCATCAGCAGTATAGTGGTCCACCAGCTTAGCTTGGTGTCACCATCAGCAGTATAGTGGTCCACCAGCTTAGCTTGGTGTCACCATCAGCAGTATAGTGGTCCACCAGCTTAGCTTGGTGTCACCATCAACAGTATAGTGGTCCACCAGCTTAGCTTGGTGTCACCATCAGCAGTATAGTGGTCCACCAGCTTAGCTTGGTGTCACCATCAGCAGTATAGTGGTCCACCAGCTTAGCTTGGTGTCACCATCAACAGTATAGTGGTCCACCAGCTTAGCTTGGTGTCACCATCAGCAGTATAGTGGTCCACCAGCTTAGCTTGGTGTCACCATCAGCAGTATAGTGGTCCACCAGCTTAGCTTGGTGTCACCATCAGCAGTATAGTGGTCCACCAGCTTAGCTTGGTGTCACCATCAGCAGTATAGTGGTCCACCAGCTTAGCTTGGTGTCACCATCAGCAGTATAGTGGTCCACCAGCTTAGCTTGGTGTCACCATCAGCAGTATAGTGGTCCACCAGCTTAGCTTGGTGTCACCATCAGCAGTATAGTGGTCCACAAGCTTAGCTTGGTGTCACCATCAGCAGTATAGTGGTCCACCAGCTTAGCTTGGTGTCACCATCAGCAGTATAGTGGTCCACAAGCTTAGCTTGGTGTCACCATCAGCAGTATAGTGGTCCACAAGCTTAGCTTGGTGTCACCATCAGCAGTATAGTGGTCCACCAGCTTAGCTTGGTGTCACCATCAGCAGTATAGTGGTCCACCAGCTTAGCTTGGTGTCACCATCAGCAGTATAGTGGTCCACCAGCTTAGCTTGGTGTCACCATCAGCAGTATAGTGGTCCACCAGCTTAGCTTGGTGTCACCATCAGCAGTATAGTGGTCCACCAGCTTAGCTTGGTGTCACCATCAGCAGTATAGTGGTCCACCAGCTTAGCTTGGTGTCACCATCAGCAGTATAGTGGTCCACCAGCTTAGCTTGGTGTCACCATCAGCAGTATAGTGGTCCACCAGCTTAGCTTGGTGTCACCATCAGCAGTATAGTGGTCCACCAGCTTAGCTTGGTGTCACCATCAGCAGTATAGTGGTCCACCAGCTTAGCTTGGTGTCACCATCAGCAGTATAGTGGTCCACCAGCTTAGCTTGGTGTCACCATCAGCAGTATAGTGGTCCACCAGCTTAGCTTGGTGTCACCATCAGCAGTATAGTGGTCCACCAGCTTAGCTTGGTGTCACCATCAGCAGTATAGTGGTCCACAAGCTTAGCTTGGTGTCACCATCAGCAGTATAGTGGTCCACCAGCCTAGCTTGGTGTCACCATCAGCAGTATAGTGGTCCACAAGCTTAGCTTGGTGTCACCATCAGCAGTATAGTGGTCCACCAGCTTAGCTTGGTGTCACCATCAGCAGTATAGTGGTCCACCAGCTTAGCTTGGTGTCACCATCAGCAGTATAGTGGTCCACCAGCTTAGCTTGGTGTCACCATCAGCAGTATAGTGGTCCACCAGCTTAGCTTGGTGTCACCATCAGCAGTATAGTGGTCCACCAGCTTAGCTTGGTGTCACCATCAGCAGTATAGTGGTCCACCAGCTTAGCTTGGTGTCACCATCAGCAGTATAGTGGTCCACCAGCTTAGCTTGGTGTCACCATCAGCAGTATAGTGGTCCACCAGCTTAGCTTGGTGTCACCATCAGCAGTATAGTGGTCCACCAGCTTAGCTTGGTGTCACCATCAACAGTATAGTGGTCCACCAGCTTAGCTTGGTGTCACCATCAGCAGTATAGTGGTCCACCAGCTTAGCTTGGTGTCACCATCAGCAGTATAGTGGTCCACCAGCTTAGCTTGGTGTCACCATCAGCAGTATAGTGGTCCACAAGCTTAGCTTGGTGTCACCATCAGCAGTATAGTGGTCCACCAGCTTAGCTTGGTGTCACCATCAGCAGTATAGTGGTCCACAAGCTTAGCTTGGTGTCACCATCAGCAGTATAGTGGTCCACCAGCCTAGCTTGGTGTCACCATCAGCAGTATAGTGGTCCACAAGCTTAGCTTGGTGTCACCATCAGCAGTATACCTCAGATTTCTGGATGATTTTTCCTGTGTTTGTAAGCTATGTTAACGAGTGAGTCGACTGGCTTTCAAACCCCGCAATGCGTTAACGAGCCAACTATCATTGACCATTGATGACGTCACGAGTGTGACTGGCTATTGCCTTATTAAGATGACGTAAGTCGTCTTATGACGTATAGCTCAGTCATGGTGAAGCAGAAACCTAAATTACCTTTCATGTCTTCGTTTAACTTACCGGCTAAAGGTTGACTTAACGAGTCATTTCGAGTTTCCCAGCGTCAGCCAACTATGACTGACGTTAACCACGACCAACGTCAGCCAACTATGACTGACGTTAACCACGACCAACGTCAGCCAACTATGACTGACGTTAACCACGACCAACGTCAGCCAACTATGACTGACGTTAACAACGACCAACGTCAGCCAACTATGACTGACGTTAACAACGACCAACGTCAGCCAACTATGACTGACGTTAACAACGACCAACGTCAGCCAACTATGACTGACGTTAACAACGACCAACGTCAGCCAACTATGACTGACGTTAACAACGACCAACTTCAGCCAACTATGACTGACGTTAACAACGACCAACGTCAGCCAACTATGACTGACGTTAACAACGACATATTTTGTCGTTGAACTTTGTTTAGAAAGATAAATGCAGATAACCCGAGTTTGGGCTGATGGTTCTTTGAGAACAAATGACATTTTACCATCTATAATTAAATCTCTGTACTTCCATTCGGTCTATTAACGAGGAAATAATGTCAACGAAGTAAATGATAACAAATGGCGGCCTCAGAATGGTGAATTTTCTCCGGAATTAGAAATTCCGGCATAATGAAAGCAGTGGTTTGGGTTCCGTCTGGCAGCGCGGCGACGACGCCAGCCAGCCAGGGAGAATGTTAAGTGGAGATATTTAATTACGTAAACATTTGGTAGAGCGAGGGGAAAATCTACTTACGTAACGTATCTACTCTCTACCTCTACCTATGTCACATAAAGATGTTGTAGATCAATAATTAATGATAAATCATAAGTATTTCCTCCCCGAACATCAGTTTGGTAGAGTTTGTCATTGAGAAGGTCGACGTGAGGGAAGACGCCGGCGAAGCAAAGGTAGGTAGATAAGTAGACTCCCCTCTACACATCTACCCACCCCGGACCCTGTCTACTCTCATGACGCAATCATTACATCTATCACATGTTATTAACCAGCTATAGTTAGCCTGAGGACGAGGCAGTTGGCAGTTAGGTGGTGTGTCATGATCATGAGGAAAGTGATGGGTCCTGTACGATGACGAAGGTGACCTCCTCGTCATGACCCACGAAGGTGACCTCCTCTTCATGACCCACGAAGGTGACCTCCTCGTCATGACCTACGACCTTCCGAACATGAGTCTGGGTCTGGACTGCCTTCTGCAGGACACGTCCCTCACTAGTTACCAGTCAGGAGGCTTACATGTACGTCCCTCACTAGTTACCAGTCAGGAGGCTTACATGCACGTCCCTCACTAGTTACCAGTCAGGAGGCTTATATGCACGTCCCTCACTAGTTACCAGTCATCAGGGTTACATACACGTCCCTCACTAGTTACCAGTCATCAGGGTTACATACACGTCCCTCACTAGTTACCAGTCATCAGGGTTACATACACGTCCCTCACTAGTTACCAGTCATCAGGGTTACATACACGTCCCTCACTAGTTACCAGTCATCAGGGTTACATACACGTCCCTCACTAGTTACCAGTCATCAGGGTTACATACACGTCCCTCACTAGTTACCAGTCATCAGGGTTACAGACACGTCCCTCACTAGTTACCAGTCATCAGGGTTACATACACGTCCCTCACTAGTTACCAGTCATCAGGGTTACATACACGTCCCTCACTAGTTACCAGTCATCAGGGTTACATACACGTCCCTCACTAGTTACCAGTCATCAGGGTTACATACACGTCCCTTACTAGTTACCAGTCATAAGGGTTACATACACGTCCCTCACTAGTTACCAGTCATAAGGGTTACATACACGTCCATCACTAGTTACCAGTCATCAGGGTTACATACACGTCCCTCTAGTTACTAGTCATGAGGGTTGCAGAGACGTCCCTCACTAGTTACCAGTCCTGAGAGTTACAGAGACGTCCCTCACTAGTTACTAGTCTTGAGGGTTACAGAGACGTCCCTCACTAGTTACCAGTCCTGAGGGTTACAGAGACGTCCCTCACTAGTTACTAGTCATGAGGGTTACAGAGACGTCCCTCACTAGTTACTAGTCATGAGGGTTACAGAGACGTCCCTCACTAGTTACCAGTCATGAGGGTTACAGAGACGTCCCTGACTAGTTACCAGTCATGAGGGTTACAGAGACGTCCCTCACTAGTTACCAGTCATGAGGGTTACAGAGACGTCCCTCACTAGTTACCAGTCATAAGGGTTACAGAGACGTCCCTCACTAGTTACTAGTCATGAGGGTTACAGAGACGTCCCTCACTAGTTACTAGTCTTGAGGGTTACAGAGACGTCCCTCACTAGTTACCAATCATGAGGGTTACAGAGACGTCCCTCACTAGTTACAAGTCATCAGGGTTACAGAGACGTCCCTCACTAGTTACTAGTCTTGAGGGTTACAGAGACGTCCCTCACTAGTTACCAGTCATGAGGGTTACAGAGACGTCTCTCACTAGTTACTAGTCTTGAGTGTTAGAGACGTCCCAGACTAGTTACCAGTCATGAGGGTTACAGAGACGTCCCTCACTAGTTACCAGTCATGAGGGTTACAGAGACGTCCCTCAGTAGTTACCAGTCATGAGGGTTACAGAGACGTCCCTCAGTAGTTACCAGTCATGAGGGTTACAGAGACGTCCCTCACTAGTTACTAGTCTTGAGGGTTACAGAGACGTCCCTCACTAGTTACTAGTCTTGAGGGTTACAGAGACGTCCCTGACTAGTTACCAGTCATGAGGGTTACATACACGTCCCTCACTAGTTACCAGTCATCAGGGTTACAGAGACGTCCCTCAGTAGTTACCAGTCATGAGGGTTACAGAGACGTCCCTCAGTAGTTACCAGTCATGAGGGTTACATACACGTCCCTCACTAGTTACCAGTCATAAGGGTTACAGAGACGTCCCTCAGTAGTTACCAGTCATGAGGGTTACAGAGACGTCCCTCACTAGTTACTAGTCATGAGGGTTACAGAGACGTCCCTCAGTAGTTACCAGTCCTAAGGGTTACAGGTTTTGTAGTTACATAAATATACGGTTAAATGACTTATTCATTTTGGGAGGCAAAGGGTCACCTGGATTTCCCTCTGTATGGTTAATCTCCATGATGACGCTGCGGCAGGATGGTTGCGGTACGACATGTTCACCCTTCCTTTCCCCGGCCCGCCATCTTCCTGAGGTGCCAGACGTAAAAAACACCTGATGCTTCCTGCAGATTACGTAAGGCTGCGGAGGGAGGGGGAGGGGGGGGAGCCCCTCCCTCCCTCCTGGTTGCGGCACCACACCCATATAACACCTCACGTTGACCATGCTACACCACGACGGTGGTTATGGTTGTCCTCCCTACATAGTTATAGTGGCCGGTCGACCATAGAGACACACACACATACCCTGGCCGTAAAGCCACACCAGATAATGTCAACCAACAAACGTTCATCTCACATTACGTAACTACTATGGCGCTGGTGCACCACGTGCTACTTATTTGAATTTAGATGTCAAAATCAAACGATCGCCTCCCACGCGTCGGTCAAAATGAGAGATATGAAGAACATCTTCAAAGTTGAGTTAGAGGTTTGTGTTGTTGTTTGTCGTGTGGAGGAGAAAACATGTTACGAGTTTGTTTCCCTTGGCAACATGGCGGATCCAGGCTGCAGCAGCAGCCTTCCATATCGATTTCCCGTCCAGGAAATTCCACCTACAACCTCCATGTTGTGGATGACCACAGAGGTTGTGACCTGAGGCTGGTGGGTTGTGGGGGTTGTGCTTACACGTGGGGGTTGTGGGAAACGAGCGGGAGAGGTTGTGGGAGACGTGCCTGAAGGTTGTGGGAGACGAGCGGGGGGGGTTGTAAGAGACGAGCGTGGAGGTTGTGGTTGGTTGTGGGAGATGAGCGCGGGGGTTGTGGTTGGTTGTGGGAGATGTGCGTGGGGGTTGTGGTTACGTGGGGGTTGTGGGAGACGAGCGTGGGTAAGGGTTGTGGTTGGTTGTGGGAGATGTGCGTGGGGGTTGTGGTTACGTGGGGGTTGTGGGAGACGAGCGTGGGTAAGGGTTGTGGTTGGTTGTGGGAGATGTGCGTGGGGGTTGTGGTTACGTGGGGGTTGTGGGAGACGAGCGTGGGTAAGGGTTGTGGTTGGTTGTGGGAGATGTGCGTGGGGGTTGTGGTTACGTGGGGGTTGTGGGAGACGAGCGTGGGTAAGGGTTGTGGTTGGTTGTGGGAGATGTGCGTGGGGGTTGTGGTTACGTGGAGGTTGTGGGAGATGAGCGTGGGTAAGGGCTGTGGTTGGTTGTGGGAGATGTGCATGGGGGTTGTGGTTACGTGGAGGTTGTGGGAGACGAGCGTGGGTAAGGGTTGTGGTTGGTTGTGGGAGATGTGCGTGGGGGTTGTGGTTACGTGGAGGTTGTGGGAGACGAGCGTGGGTAAGGGTTGTGGTTGGTTGTGGGAGATGTGCGTGGGGGTTGTGGTTACGTGGAGGTTGTGGGGGACTAGCGTGGGCGTTGTGGTTGGTTGTGGGAGATGTGTGGGGGGGTTGTGGGGGACAGGCGTGGGGGTTGTGGTTGGTTGTGGAAGATGTGTGTGGGGGTTGTGGTTACGTGGGGGGTTGCGGGGGACAAGCGTGGGGGTTGTGGTTGGTTGTGGGAGATGTGTGTGGGGGTTGTGGTTACGTGGAGGTTGTGGGAGACGAGCGTGGGGGTTGTGGTTGGTTGTGGAAGATGTGTGTGGGGGTTGTGGTTACGTGGGGGGTTGCGGGGGACAAGCGTGGGGGTTGTGGTTGGTTGTGGAAGATGTGTGTGGGGGTTGTGGTTACGTGGAGGTTGTGGGAGACGAGCGTGGGGGTTGTGGTTGGTTGTGGGAGATGTGTGGGGGGTTGTGGTTACGTGGAGGTTGTGGGAGATGAGCGTGGGGGTTGTGGTTACGTGGAGGTTGTGGGGGACTAGCGTGGGCGTTGTAGTTGGTTGTGGTAGATGTGTGGGGGGGTTGTGGTTACGTGGGGGGTTGCGGGGGACAAGCGTGGGGGTTGTGGGAGATGTGTGGGAGTTGTGGTTCCCACCAGCGACCACAGATGAGCGCCGCCGCCGCCGCCGCAGTCATAACTTGGTCACATGCGGAAGGAAGCAGGTGTTACATGAGAGCGAGCGAGCGAGCGAGCGAGCCGTCATGCACGCCAGGCACTAGTACAACCTGGGGGGGCGGGGGGGGGGGGGGGGGACTCATGGTAGATGGTCATGAGGTCCCCCCTCCCCCCCCAGGGCAAGATGGCGGGCGGGCGCGTTACGCGCCATTAGGCATGTTGGTCATGCGTCATGAGGTGCCATGCGTGAGGGGGGTCCCCCCCCCCCCCACCATGCGTGGCCGCTTTACGTAGTACTCGAGGGAAGCCGTCATGCAGGCCAGGCTCTCATGACATGCTCGTCATGAACTCAACCTCCTCCCCCACACACCCACACACACACACACACACACACACACACACACACACACACACACCCACACACTCCCACACACACACCCACACACACACACACACACCCACACCCTCATACCACGTATCTTATTTTGCCGACATCGACCAAGCAGAGGAAATTTGATCCTTTGTTAATCAGACGTTCATGATGTGCATGACGCCTAGTGGGGGGGGGGTCGCTGTTAATTATGATGTGCATGACGCCTTGAAGGGTGTCTGTTAACTATGATGTGCATGACGCCTAGTGGGGGGGGGGGGGTCGCTGTTAATTATGATGTGCATGACGCCTTGAAGGGTGTCTGTTAACTATGATGTGCATGACGCCTGGGAGGGTGTCTGTTAACTATGATGTGCATGACGCCTGGGAGGGTGTCTGTTAACTATGATGTGCATGACGCCTGGGAGGGTGTCTGTTAACTATGATGTGCATGACGCCTGAGGGGGTCTGTTAACTATGATGTGCATGACGTCTGGGAGGGTGTCTGTTAACTATGATGTGCATGACGCCTGAGGGGGTCTGTTAACTATGATGTGCATGACGTCTGGGAGGGTGTCTGTTAACTATGATGTGCATGACGCCTGGGAAGGTGTCTGTTAACTATGATGTGCATGACGCCTAGTGGGGGAGGGGTCGCTGTTAATTATGATGTGCATGACGCCTTGAAGGGTGTCTGTTAACTATGATGTGCATGACGCCTGAGGGGGTCTGTTAACTATGATGTGCATGACGTCTGGGAGGGTGTCTGTTAACTATGATGTGCATGACGCCTGAGGGGGTCTGTTAACTATGATGTGCATGACGTCTGGGAGGGTGTCTGTTAACTATGATGTGCATGACGCCTGAGGGGGTCTGTTAACTATGATGTGCATGACGTCTGGGAGGGTGTCTGTTAACTATGATGTGCATGACGCCTGAGGGGGTCTGTTAACTATGATGTGCATGACGCCTGGGAAGGTGTCTGTTAACTATGATGTGCATGACGCCTGGGAGGGTGTCTGTTAACTATGATGTGCATGACGCCTAGTGGGGGAGGGGTCGCTGTTAATTATGATGTGCATGACGCCTTGAAGGGTGTCTGTTAACTATGATGTGCATGACGCCTGGGAGGGTGTCTGTTAACTATGATGTGCATGACGCCTGGGAGGGTGTCTGTTAACTATGATGTGCATGACGCCTGAGGGGGTCTGTTAACTATGATGTGCATGACGTCTGGGAGGGTGTCTGTTAACTATGATGTGCATGACGCCTGAGGGGGTCTGTTAACTATGATGTGCATGACGCCTGGGAAGGTGTCTGTTAACTATGATGTGCATGACGCCTGGGAGGGTGTCTGTTAACTATGATGTGCATGACGCCTAGTGGGGGAGGGGTCGCTGTTAATTATGATGTGCATGACGCCTTGAAGGGTGTCTGTTAACTATGATGTGCATGACGCCTGGGAGGGTGTCTGTTAACTATGATGTGCATGACGCCTGGGAGGGTGTCTGTTAACTATGATGTGCATGACGCCTGAGGGGTCTGTTAACTATGATGTGCATGACGCCTGGGAGGGTGTCTGTTAACTATGATGTGCATGACGCCTGGGAGGGTGTCTGTTAACTATGATGTGCATGACGCCTGGGAGGGTGTCTGTTAACTATGATGTGCATGACGCCTGGGAAGGTGTCTGTTAACTATGATGTGCATGACGCCTGGGAGGGTGTCTGTTAACTATGATGTGCATGACGCCTTGAAGGGTGTCTGTTAACTATGATGTGCATGACGCCTGGAGGGTGTCTGTTAACTATGATGTGCATGACGCCTGGGAGGGTGTCTGTTAACTATGATGTGCATGACGCCTGAGGGTGTCTGTTAACTATGATGTGCATGACGCCTGGGAGGGTGTCTGTTAACTATGATGTGCATGACGCCTGAGGGGGTCTGTTAACTATGATGTGCATGACGCCTGGGAGGGTGTCTGTTAACTATGATGTGCATGACGCCTGGAGGGTGTCTGTTAACTATGATGTGCATGACGCCTGGGAGGGTGTCTGTTAACTATGATGTGCATGACGCCTGGGAAGGTGTCTGTTAACTATGATGTGCATGACGCCTGGGAGGGTGTCTGTCAACTATGATGTGCATGACGCCTGGGTGTCTGTCAACTATGATGTGCATGACGCCTGGGAGGGTGTCTGTTAACTATGATGTGCATGACGCCTGGGAGGGTGTCTGTTAACTATGATGTACATGACGCCTGAGACGTTCTCTGTTAACTATGATGTGCATGACGCCTGGGGGGCCTGTTAACTATGATGTGCATGACGCCTGGGAGGGTGTCTGTTAACTATGATGTGCATGACGCCTGGGAGGGTGTCTGTTAACTATGATGTGCATGACGCCTGAGACGTTCTCTGTTAACTATGATGTGCATGACGCCTGGGGGGCCTGTTAACTATGATGTGCATGACGCCTGGGGGGGGCCTGTTAATTATGATGCGCATGACGCCTGGGAGGGTGTCTGTTAACTATGATGTGCATGACGCCTGGGGGGGCCTGTTAATTATGATGCGCATCACGCCTGGGAGGGTGCCTGTTAACTATGATGTGCATGACGCTTGGGAGGGTGTCTGTTAACTATGATGTGCATGACGTCTGGGAGGGTGTCTGTTAACTATGATGTGCATGACGCCTGGGGGGCTGTTAACTATGATGCGCATGACGCCTGGGAGAGTGTCTGTTAACTATGATGTGCATGACGTCTGGGAAGGTGTCTGTTAACTATGATGTGCATGACGTCTGGGAGGGTGTCTGTTAACTATGATGTGCATGACGCCTGAGAGGTTGTCTGTTAACTATGATGTGCATGACGCCTGGGAGGGTGGCTGTTAACTATGATGTGCATGACGCCTGGGGGGCCTGTTAACTATGATGTGCATGACGCCTGGGAGAGTGTCTGTTAACTATGATGTGCATGACGCCTTGGGGGGGCTGTTAACTATGATGTGCATGACGCCTGAGAGGGTGTCTGTTAACTATGATGTGCATGACGCCTTGGGGGGGCTGTTAACTATGATGAGCATGACGCCTGGGAGGGTGTCTGTTAACTATGATGTGCATGACGCCTGGGAGGGTGTTTGTTAACTATGATGTGCATGAGGCCTGGGGGGCTGTTAACTATGATGAGCATGACGCCTGGGAGGGTGTCTGTTAACTATGATGCGCATGACGCCTGGGAGGGTGTCTGTTAACTATGATGTGCATGACGCCTGGGAGGGTGTTTGTTAACTATGATGTGCATGAGGCCTGGGGGGCTGTTAACTATGATGCGCATGACGCCTGGGAGGGTGTTTGTTAACTATGATGCGCATGACGCCTGGGAGGGTGTTTGTTAACTATGATGTTCATGACGCCTGGGGGGGCTGTTAACTATGATGTGCATGACGCCTGGGAGGGTGTCTGTTAACTATGATGTGCATGACGCTTTGGGGGGCTGTTAACTATGATGTGCATGACGTCTGGGAGGGTGTCTCTTAACTATGATGTGCATGACGTCTGGGAGGGTGTCTGTTAACTATGATGTGCATGACGCCTGGGGGGGCCTGTTAACTATGATGTGCATGAGGCCTGGGGGGCCTGTTAACTATGATGTGCATGACGCCTGGGGGGGCTGTTAACTATGATGTGCATGAGGCCTGGGGGGGGGCCTGTTTATTATGATGTGCATGACGTCTGGGAGGGTGTCTGTTAACTATGATGTGCATGACGCCTGGGGGGGGCCTGTTTATTATGATGCGCATGACGCCTGGGAGGGTGTCTGTTAACTATGATGTGCATGACGCCTGGGGGGCTGTTAACTATGATGCGCATGACGCCTGGGAGAGTGTCTGTTAACTATGATGTGCATGACGCCTGGGGGGCTGTTAACTATGATGTGCATGACGCCTGGGGGGGCCTGTTTATTATGATGTGCGTGACGCCTGGGAGAGTGTCTGTTAACTATGATGTGCATGACGCCTGGGGGGGGCCTGTTTATTATGATGTGCGTGACGCCTGGGAGAGTGTCTGTTAACTATGATGTGCATGACGCCTGGGGGGGGGCCTGTTAACTATGATGTGCATGAGGCCTGGGGGGCCTGTTAACTATGATGTGCATGACGCCTGGGGGGGCTGTTAACTATGATGTGCATGAGGCCTGGGGGGCCTGTTAACTATGATGTGCATGACGCCTGGGAGAGTGTCTGTTAACTATGATGTGCATGACGCCTGGGAGAGTGTTTGTTAACTATGATGTGCATGACGCCTGGGAGGGTGGCTGTTAACTATGATGTGCATGACGCCTGGGAGGGTGGCTGTTAACTATGATGTGCATGACGCCTGGGAGAGTGTTTGTTAACTATGATGTGCATGACGCCTGGGAGGGTGGCTGTTAACTATGATGTGCATGACGCCTGGGAGAGTGTCTGTTAACTATGATGTGCATGACGCCTGGGAGAGTGTTTGTTAACTATGATGTGCATGACGCCTGGGAGGGTGGCTGTTAACTATGATGTGCATGAGGCCTGGGGGGCCTGTTAACTATGATGTGCATGACGCCTGGGAGAGTGTCTGTTAACTATGATGTGCATGACGCCTGGGAGAGTGTTTGTTAACTATGATGTGCATGACGCCTGGGGGGGCTGTTAACTATGATGTGCATGAGGCCTGGGGGCCTGTTAATTATGATGTGCATGACGCCTGGGAGAGTGTCTGTTAACTATGATGTGCATGACGCCTGGGAGAGTGTTTGTTAACTATGATGTGCATGACGCCTGGGGGGGGCTGTTAACTATGATGTGCATGACGCCTGGGAGAGTGTTTGTTAACTATGATGTGCATGACGCCTGGGAGAGTGTCTGTTAACTATGATGTGCATGACGCCTGGGAGAGTGTTTGTTAACTGTGATGTGCATGACGCCTGGGAGAGTGTTTGTTAACTATGATGTGCATGACGCCTGGGGGGGGCTGTTAACTATGATGTGCATGACGCCTGGGAGAGTGTTTGTTAACTATGATGTGCATGACGCCTGGGAGAGTGTCTGTTAACTATGATGTGCATGACGCCTGGGAGAGTGTTTGTTAACTGTGATGTGCATGACGCCTGGGAGAGTGTTTGTTAACTATGATGTGCATGACGCCTGGGGGGGGGCTGTTAACTATGATGTGCATGACGCCTGGGAGAGTGTCTGTTAACTATGATGTGCATGACGCCTGGGAGAGTGTCTGTTAACTATGATGTGCATGACGCCTGGGAGAGTGTTTGTTAACTATGATGTGCATGACGCCTGGGAGGGTGGCTGTTAACTATGATGTGCATGAGGCCTGGGGGGCCTGTTAACTATGATGTGCATGACGCCTGGGAGAGTGTCTGTTAACTATGATGTGCATGACGCCTGGGAGAGTGTTTGTTAACTATGATGTGCATGACGCCTGGGGGGGCTGTTAACTATGATGTGCATGAGGCCTGGGGGCCTGTTAATTATGATGTGCATGACGCCTGGGAGAGTGTCTGTTAACTATGATGTGCATGACGCCTGGGAGAGTGTTTGTTAACTATGATGTGCATGACGCCTGGGGGGGCTGTTAACTATGATGTGCATGACGCCTGGGAGAGTGTTTGTTAACTATGATGTGCATGACGCCTGGGAGAGTGTCTGTTAACTATGATGTGCATGACGCCTGGGAGAGTGTTTGTTAACTGTGATGTGCATGACGCCTGGGAGAGTGTTTGTTAACTATGATGTGCATGACGCCTGGGGGGGGGCTGTTAACTATGATGTGCATGACGCCTGGGAGAGTGTTTGTTAACTATGATGTGCATGACGCCTGGGAGAGTGTCTGTTAACTATGATGTGCATGACGCCTGGGAGAGTGTTTGTTAACTGTGATGTGCATGACGCCTGGGAGAGTGTTTGTTAACTATGATGTGCATGACGCCTGGGGGGGGGCTGTAAACTATGCTGGCTGACATAATCATGCATTTGTCAGATGGAAATCTTCCATGCATGTTGTCTTACGTCATGCACTAAACGTGGATTGTGTCTCCGCCAAGCGGGCATCCGCGGGGGGGGGGGGGGGAGTACAACGGGTAGATTTATATAGATGTATATGGCTGACGACGGGGGGGGGGGGGGCAAGCAGGAGACGTCAGCCGGGGTTGCCAGACGTCACCAAGCAACTGCGTCTCAGCAGACGACAACAACACGGCCAATATGACCACAACTGGTCAATATTGACCATCACTAGATGTATTGACCATCACTAGATGTATTGACCATCACTAGATGCATTGACCATCACTAGATACATTGACCATCACTAGATATATTGACCATCACTAGATGTATTGACCATCACCATATGTGTTGACCATCACTAGATATATTGACCATCACTAGATACATTGACCATCACTAGATACATTGACCATCACTAGATATATTGACCATCACTAGATACATTGACCATCACTAGATATATTGACCATCACTAGATACATTGACCATCACTAGATATATTGACCATCACTAGATACATTGACCATCACTAGATATATTGACCATCACTATATGTATTGACCATCACTAGATACATTGACCATCACTAGATATATTGACCATCACTAGATACATTGACCATCACTAGATACATTGACCATCACTAGATATATTGACCATCACTAGATATATTGACCATCACCATATGTGTTGACCATCACTAGATATATTGACCATCACTAGATACATTGACCATCACTAGATACATTGACCATCACTAGATATATTGACCATCACTAGATACATTGACCATCACTAGATATATTGACCATCACTATATGTATTGACCATCACTAGATACATTGACCATCACTAGATATATTGACCATCACTAGATACATTGACCTTCACTAGATACATTGACCATCACTAGATATATTGACCATCACTAGATATATTGACCATCACTATATGTATTGACCATCACTATATATATTGACAATCACTAGATATATTGACCAACGCCATATATACTGACCATCACTATATATATAACTACCATTATATAACAGTCCTGCCTGCATGACGCCTACATGACGCTTGCATGATTATATTACGTGTGTATCTTACTTGTCTGGCTGTGTTAATAGTTATATTAAGTGTTGCATGATGATGACATGCTTATCTGGCTGTGTTAGTAGTTATATTAAGTGTTGCATGATGATGACATGCTTGTCTGACTGTGTTAGTAGTTATATTAAGTGTTGCATGACGATGACATGCTTGTCTGGCTGTGTTAATAGTTATATTAAGTGTTGCATGATGATGACATGCTTATCTGGCTGTGTTAGTAGTTATATTAAGTGTTGCATGATGATGACATGCTTGTCTGGCTGTGTTAATAGTTATATTAAGTGTTGCATGATGATGACATGCTTGTCTGGCTGTGTTAATAGTTATATTAAGTGTTGCATGATGATGACATGCTTATCTGGCTGTGTTAGTAGTTATATTAAGTGTTGCATGATGATGACATGCTTGTCTGGCTGTGTTAGTAGTTATATTAAGTGTTGCATGATGATGACATGCTTGTCTGGCTGTGTTAGTAGTTATATTAAGTGTTGCATGATGATGACATGCTTGTCTGGCTGTGTTAGTAGTTATATTAAGTGTTGCATGATGATGATGACATGCTTGTCTGGCTGTGTTAGTAGTTATATTAAGTGTTGCATGATGATGATGACATGCTTGTCTGGCTGTGTTAGTAGTTATATTAAGTGTTGCATGATGATGATGACATGCTTGTCTGGCTGTGTTAGTAGTTATATTAAGTGTTGCATGATGATGACATGCTTGTCTGGCTGTGTTAGTAGTTATATTAAGTGTTGCATGATGATGATACATGCTTGTCTGGCTGTGTTAGTAGTTATATTAAGTGTTGCATGATGAGATGACATGCTTGTCTGGCTGTGTTAGTAGTTATATTAAGTGTTGCATGATGATGACATGCTTGTCTGGCTGTGTTAGTAGTTATATTAAGTGTTGCATGATGATGACATGCTTGTCTGGCTGTGTTAGTAGTTATATTAAGTGTTGCATGATGATGACATGCTTGTCTGGCTGTGTTAGTAGTTATATTAAGTGTTGCATGATGATGACATGCTTGTCTGGCTGTGTTAGTAGTTATATTAAGTGTTGCATGATGATGATGACATGCTTGCCTGGCTGTGTTAGTAGTTATATTAAGTGTTGCATGATGACATGCTTGTCTGGCTCTGTTAGTAGTTATATTAAGTGTTGCATGATGATGACATGCTTGTCTGGCTGTGTTATTAGTTATATTAAGTGTTGCATGATGATGATGACATGCTTGTCTGGCTGTGTTATTAGTTATATTAAGTGTTGCATGATGATGATGACATGCTTGTCTGGCTGTGTTAGTAGTTATATTAAGTGTAGCATGATGATGATGACATGCTTGTCTGGCTGTGTTAGTAGTTATATTAAGTGTTGCATGATGATGACATACTTGCCTGGCTGTGTTAGTAGTTATATTAAGTGCTGCATGATGACATGCTTGTCTGGCTGTGTTAGTAGTTATATTAAGTGTAGCATGATGATGATGACATGCTTGTCTGGCTGTGTTAGTAGTTATGTTAAGTGTTGCATGATGATGACATGCTTGTCTGGCTGTGTTAGTAGTTATATTAAGTGTTGCATGATGATGATGACATGCTTGTCTGGCTCTGTTAGTAGTTATATTAAGTGTTGCATGATGATGACATGCTTGTCTGGCTGTGTTAGTAGTTATATTAAGTGTTGCATGATGATGATGACATGCTTGTCTGGCTCTGTTAGTAGTTATATTAAGTGTTGCATGATGATGACATGCTTGTCTGGCTGTGTTAGTAGTTATATTAAGTGTTGCATGATGATGATGACATGCTTGTCTGGCTGTGTTAGTAGTTATATTAAGTGTTGCATGATGACATGCTTGTCTGGCTGTGTTAGTAGTTATATTAAGTGTTGCATGATGATGATGACTTGCTTGTCTTGCTGTGTTAGTAGTTATATTAAGTATTGCATGATGATGATGACATGCTTGCCTGGCTCTGTTAGTAGTTATATTAAGTGTTGCATGATGATGACATGCTTGTCTGGCTGTGTTAGTAGTTATATTAAGTGTTGCATGATGATGACATGCTTGTCTGGCTGTGTTAATAGTTATATTAAGTGTTGCATGATGATGATGACATGCTTGTCTGGCTGTGTTAGTAGTTATATTAAGTGTAGCATGATGATGATGACATGCTTGTCTGGCTGTGTTAGTAGTTATATTAAGTGTTGCATGATGATGACATGCTTGTCTGGCTGTGTTAGTAGTTATATTAAGTGTTGCATGATGATGATGACATGCTTGTCTGGCTGTGTTAGTAGTTATATCAAGTGTTGCATGATGATGATGACATGCTTGTCTGGCTGTGTTAGTAGTTATATTAAGTGTTGCATGATGATGACATGCTTGCCTGGCTGTGTTAGTAGTTATATTAAGTGTTGCATGATGATGACATGCTTGTCTGGCTGTGTTAGTAGTTATATCAAGTGTTGCATGATGATGACATGCTTGTCTGGCTGTGTTAGTAGTTATATTAAGTGTTGCATGATGATGATGACATGCTTGTCTGGCTGTGTTAGTAGTTATATTAAGTGTTGCATGATGATGACATGCTTGTCTGGCTGTGTTAGTAGTTACATCAAGTGTTGCATGATGATGATGACATGCTTGTCTGGCTGTGTTAGTAGTTATATTAAGTATTGCATGATGATGACATGCTTGTCTGGCTGTGTTAGTAGTTATATTAAGTGTTGCATGATGATGACATGCTTGTCTGGCTGTGTTAGTAGTTATATTAAGTGTTGCATGATGATGATGACTTGCTTGTCTTGCTGTGTTAGTAGTTATATTAAGTGTTGCATGATGATGATGACATGCTTGTCTGGCTGTGTTAGTAGTTATATTAAGTGTTGCATGATGATGACATGCTTGTCTGGCTGTGTTAATAGTTATATTAAGTGTTGCATGATGACATGCTTGTCTGGCTGTGTTAGTAGTTATATTAAGTGTTGCATGATGATGACATGCTTGTCTGGCTGTGTTAGTAGTTATATTAAGTGTTGCATGATGATGATGACATGCTTGTCTGGCTGTGTTAGTAGTTATATTAAGTGTTGCATGATGATGATGACTTGCTTGTCTGGCTGTGTTAGTAGTTATATTAAGTGTTGCATGATGATGATGACATGCTTGTCTGGCTGTGTTAGTAGTTATATTAAGTGTTGCATGATGATGACATGCTTGTCTGGCTGTGTTAGTAGTTATATTAAGTGTTGCATGATGATGATGACATGCTTGTCTGGCTGTGTTAGTAGTTATATTAAGTGTTGCATGATGATGACATGCTTGTCTGGCTGTGTTAGTAGTTATATTAAGTGTTGCATGATGATGACATGCTTGTCTGGCTGTGTTAGTAGTTATATTAAGTGTTGCATGATGACATGCTTGTCTGGCTGTGTTAGTAGTTATATTAAGTGTTGCATGATGATGACATGCTTGTCTGGCTGTGTTAGTAGTTATATTAAGTGTTGCATGATGATGATGACATGCTTGTCTGGCTGTGTTAGTAGTTATATTAAGTGTTGCATGATGACATGCTTGTCTGGCTGTGTTAGTAGTTATATTAAGTGTTGCATGATGACATGCTTGTCTGGCTGTGTTAGTAGTTATATTAAGTGTTGCATGATGATGACATGCTTGTCTGGCTGTGTTAGTAGTTATATTAAGTGTTGCATGATGATGATGACATGCTTGTCTGGCTGTGTTAGTAGTTATATTAAGTGTTGCATGATGACATGCTTGTCTGGCTGTGTTAGTAGTTATATTAAGTGTTGCATGATGACATGCTTGTCTGGCTGTGTTAGTAGTTATATTAAGTGTTGCATGATGATGACATGCTTGTCTGGCTGTGTTAGTAGTTATATTAAGTGTTGCATGATGATGATGACATGCTTGTCTGGCTGTGTTAGTAGTTATATTAAGTGTTGCATGATGATGATGACTTGCTTGTCTGGCTGTGTTAGTAGTTATATTAAGTGTTGCATGATGACATGCTTGTCTGGCTGTGTTAGTAGTTATATTAAGTGTTGCATGATGATGACATGCTTGTCTGGCTGTGTTAGTAGTTACATCAAGTGTTGCATGATGATGACATGCTTGTCTGGCTGTGTTAGTAGTTATATTAAGTGTTGCATGATGATGACATGCTTGTCTGGCTGTGTTAGTAGTTATATTAAGTGTTGCATGATGACATGCTTGTCTGGCTGTGTTAGTAGTTATATTAAGTGTTGCATGATGATGACATGCTTGTCTGGCTGTGTTAGTAGTTATATTAAGTGTTGCATGATGATGATGACATGCTTGTCTGGCTGTGTTAGTAGTTATATTAAGTGTTGCATGATGATGATGATGACATGCTTGTCTGGCTGTGTTAGTAGTTATATTAAGTGTTGCATGATGATGACATGCTTGTCTGGCTGTGTTAGTAGTTATATTAAGTGTTGCATGATGACATGCTTGTCTGGCTGTGTTAGTAGTTATTTTAAGTGTTGAATGATGACATGCTTGTCTGGCTGTGTTAGTAGTTATATTAAGTGTTGCATGATGACATGCTTGTCTGGCTGTGTTAGTAGTTATATTAAGTGTTGCATGATGATGATGACATGCTTGTCTGGCTGTGTTAGTAGTTATATTAAGTGTTGCATGATGATGATGATGATGACATACTTGTCTGGCTGTGTTAGTAGTTATATTAAGTGTTGCATGATGACATGCTTGTCTGGCTGTGTTAGTAGTTATATTAAGTGTTGCATGATGATGATGACATGCTTGTCTAGCTGTGTTAGTAGTTATATTAAGTGTTGCATGATGATGACATGCTTGTCTGGCTGTGTTAGTAGTTATATTAAGTGTTGCATGATGATGATGATGATGACATGCTTGTCTGGCTGTGTTAGTAGTTATATTAAGTGTTGCATGATGACATGCTTGTCTGGCTGTGTTAGTAGTTATATTATGTGTTGCATGATGATGATGACATGCTTGTCTAGCTGTGTTAGTAGTTATTTAAGTGTTGCATGATGATGACATGCTTGTCTGGCTGTGTTAGTAGTTATATTAAGTGTTGCATGATGATGATGACATGCTTGTCTTGCTGTGTTAGTAGTTATATTAAGTGTTGCATGATGATGACATGCTTGTCTGGCTGTGTTAGTAGTTATATTAAGTGTTGCATGATGATGACATGCTTGTCTGGCTGTGTTAGTAGTTATATTAAGTGTTGCATGATGATGATGACATGCTTGTCTGGCTGTGTTAGTAGTTATTTAAGTGTTGCATGATGATGACATGCTTGTCTGGCTGTGTTAGTAGTTATATTAAGTGTTGCATGATGATGACATGCTTGTCTGGCTGTGTTAGTAGTTATATTAAGGGTTGCATGATGATGATGACATGCTTGTCTGGCTGTGTTAGTAGTTATATTAAGTGTTGCATGATGACGATGACATGCTTGTCTGGCTGTGTTAGTAGTTATATTAAGTGTTGCATGATGATGACATGCTTGTCTGGCTGTGTTAGTAGTTATATAAAGTGTTGCATGATGATGATGACATGCTTGTCTGGCTGTGTTAGTAGTTATATTAAGTGTTGCATGATGATGATGACATGCTTGTCTGGCTGTGTTAGTAGTTATATTAAGTGTTGCATGATGATGACATGCTTGTCTGGCTGTGTTAGTAGTTATATTAAGTGTTGCATGATGATGATGATGACATGCTTGTCTGGCTGTGTTAGTAGTTATATTAAGTGTTGCATGATGATGATGACATGCTTGTCTGGCTGTGTTAGTCGTTATATTAAGTGTTGCATGATGATGATGACATGCTTGTCTGGCTGTGTTAGTAGTTATATTAAGTGTTGCATGATGATGACATGCTTGTCTGGCTGTGTTAGTCGTTATATTAAGTGTTGCATGATGATGACATGCTTGTCTGGCTGTGTTAGTAGTTATTTAAGTGTTGCATGATGATGACATGCTTGTCTGGCTGTGTTGAGCTATGTTGTCAGGAGAGGAAGGCTGGCTTGTGCTGGGTTATGGTGGGCGTCGGCTGGAGTATTGATCAAGGCAGGCTCTCGCCTCCTCCTGTGTTAGGCTCTGCTACGGTAGCCTAGCCTTACGTAACCTAGCTTGGCTGGTTGGCCTCATCTGCAGAGGTTACAGATCAATGTTTGCTTCCTCCTCATGACCTCGGGTCATGCTTGCCAAGTGCTTGATCTCATGTGCATGATGCTTGTTGCCATGTGCATGACGCACGCCTGACATGTGCTACTTGGAATATCAACCTATTCTTCTGCCCTTGGCGTCATGAAAGCATTGCTTGTTGTTCTTCATTGCGTCATGTAAGCATTGCTTGTTGTTCTTCATTGCGTCATGAAAGCATTGCTTGTTGTTCTTCATTGCGTCATGAAAGCATTGCTTGTTGTTCTTCATTGCGTCATGAAAGCATTGCTTGTTGTTCTTCATTGCGTCATGAAAGCATTGCTTGTTGTTCTTCATTGCGTCATGAAAGCATTGCTTGTTGTTCATCATTGCGTCATGAAAGCATTGCTTGTTGTTCATCATTGCATGATTACGTCATGAACATTGCTGACGTCTTCAGTCATGACTCAGTCATGCACATGGTGGTCGTTCTAACGTTCTTCATGAACATCAAAATAACACAGAGATGCATGAAGGAAAGCTTGAGCGGCAGCGAGCGTCATGAGCGCGGGACAAAGCTTTCTTTGTGTCCATAGAAACAGCTCAAGCTTACGTAAGGCCACGCAAGCAAGGTGTGGCCCAGACCCCGGGAGCCAGCCAGCCAGCTTGTGCGTGTGTGTCTGTGTACACACACCTGCCTGAGCCACACCTGCAGGAGCCACGTGTTCTCTGGTGAACAATGTGTTCATCTCCTCTTGTTCTATTTGTTCATCCTGGAGTGAACAGTTCTACGGGACAGCTTAACTGCCGTTCTTCCTGGCACAAGTCAATAATAACCACAATAATAACTTAACAACATCTTGTACATAAAGCCACATATCTACTTCCATATCTACTTTCCTGCATCTACCGTAGATAATCTACATCAGAAAGTAGAACAAAACGACTTTGAAGAACTTGAACTTTGGCGCCAAAATAGAACACAAATGACAAGTTACGTAAGTTGCATTATTGAAGTAGAATAACTTAGTTATTAGTGTTAGTTATTAATCATGATCATTATCATGAGATAATATAACAAACTGCAAGATAATGATAACATTAACATAACAATAACAACACAGAAGAAGCAGAAGATCAACTTTGAAAATTTAAACTGGACCAGAAACGTTAACGCCCCCCCCCCCAGCCATGCCTGGTGTGGGGGTGGGTCATGCAGGCAGCGAGGGCGTTGACTGACTTGAGCGGTTTCCCTGCATGACGTCTGTGCATCATTCCTCCCACCTGCATGACGTCTGTGCATCATTCTTCCCACCTGCATGACGTCTGTGCATCATTCTTCCCACCTGCATGACGTCTGTGCATCATTCCTCCCACCTGCATGACGTCTGTGCATCATTCCTCCCACCTGCATGACGTCTGTGCATCATTCCTCCCACCTGCATGACGTCTGTGCATCATTCCTCCCACCTGCATGACGTCTGTGCATCATTCCTCCCACCTGCATGACGTCTGTGCATCATTCCTCCACCTGCATGACGTCTGTGCATCATTCCTCCCACCTGCATGACGTCTGTGCATCATTTCTCCCACCTGCATGACGTCTGTGCATCATTCCTCCCACCTGCATGACGTCTGTGCATGATTCCTCCCACCTGCATGACGTCTGTGCATCATTCCTCCCACCTGCATGACGTCTGTGCATCATTCCTCCCACCTGCATGACAGCTGTGCATCATTCCTCCCACCTGCATGACGTCTGTGCATCATTCCTCCCACCTGCATGACGTCTGTGCATCATTCCTCCCACCTGCATGACGTCTGTGCATCATTCTTCCCACCTGCATGACGTCTGTGCATCATTCCTCCCACCTGCATGACGTCTGTGCATCATTCCTCCCACCTGCATGACGTCTGTGCATCATTCCCTCCCACCTGCATGACGTCTGTGCATCATTCCTCCCACCTGCATGACGTCTGTGCATCATTCCTCCCACCTGCATGACGTCTGTGCATCATTCCTCCCACCTGCATGACGTCTGTGCATCATTCCTCCCACCTGCATGACGTCTGTGCATCATTCCTCCCACCTGCATGACGTCTGTGCATCATTCCTCCCACCTGCATGACAGCTGTGCATCATTCCTCCCACCTGCATGACGTCTGTGCATCATTCCTCCCACCTGCATGACGTCTGTGCATCATTCCTCCCACCTGCATGACGTCTGTGCATGATTCCTCCCACCTGCATGACGTCTGTGCATGATTCCTCCCACCTGCATGACGTCTGTGCATGATTCCTCCCACCTGCATGACGTCTGTGCATTATTCCTCCCACCTGCATGACAGCTGTGCATGATTCCTCCCACCTGCATGACGTCTGTGCATGATTCCTCCCACCTGCATGACGTCTGTGCATCATTCCTCCCACCTGCATGACGTCTGTGCATGATTCCTCCCACCTGCATGACGTCTGTGCATCATTCCTCCCACCTGCATGACGTCTGTGCATGATTCCTCCCACCTGCATGACGTCTGTGCATGATTCCTCCCACCTGCATGACGTCTGTGCATGATTCCTCCCACCTGCATGACGTCTGTGCATGATTCCTCCCACCTGCATGACGTCTGTGCATCATTCCTCCCACCTGCATGACGTCTGTGCATGATTCCTCCCACCTGCATGACGTCTGTGCATCATTCCTCCCACCTGCATGACAGCTGTGTATGATTCCTCCCACCTGCATGACGTCTGTGCATCATTCCTCCCACCTGCATGACAGCTGTGTATGATTCCTCCCACCTGCATGACGTCTGTGCATCATTCCTCCCACCTGCATGACGTCTGTGCATGATTCCTCCCACCTTTGATGACGTTGACACGTACAGGCATTTTGCCTCTCCATGATGTCACTAAGTTTCAATGACGTCACTGAGTAACAATGACGTACGCCAGCGAGAAATGGTCTAGTTTCCCCCGTGTTTATCCTGGGGTTACGTTATCACATAACGTAATGCGTTGCACGCAATCTGACGTTGTATCTTCACCATGACCGTAGACTCGGTCACTGATAACGTCTGTACATGGTGATAACGTTCGCACGTGGTGATATCATCCGTACTTGGTAAGAACGCCTGTACGTGGTGGTAACGCCTGTACGTTGTGATAATGTACGTACGTGGTGATAACGTACGTACGTGGTGATAACGTCCGTACGTGGTGATAACGTCTGTACGTGGTGATAACGTCTGTACGTGGTGATAACGTCCGTACGTGGTGATAACGTCCGTACGTGGTGATAACGTCTGTACGTGGTGATAACGTCTGTACGTGGTGATAACGTCCGTACGTGGTGATAACGTCTGTACGTGGTGATAACGTCTGTACGTGGTGATAACGTCTGTACGTGGTGATAACGTGAGTAGATGGTGATAACGTGAGTAGATGGTGAGAGACAATCAGCCTCGCCAGATAAGACAGACAGCCGTGAGAGGAAAACGTTCGTTGGTGATATGTTGTTATCAAGAGTGGAGCAGCTCTCACCCAGTGTGGTCGCCATCTTGACCTGTGTTATCTTGATAACACGGGTCTGGTGTGGGGCCAATACTGGTCTGGTGTGGGGCCAACACTGGTCTGGTGTGGGACCAACAATGATCTGGTGTGGGACCAACAATGATCTGGTGTGGGGCCAATACTGGTCTGGTGTGGGGCCAACATTGGTCCGGTGTGAGAGGGAAAGTGGGCGTGGCGCGTGAGAGTGAGCGGCTGTGGCAGGAGGAAGCCAAGTGTTGCAGGTCTGTAACAGAGGAAGCCTAGTGTGGAAGTGTGGCAGGTGTGTGGCAGAGGAAGCCAAGTGTGGCAGGTGTGTGGCAGAGGAAGCCAAGTGTGGCAGGTGTGTGGCAGGAGGAAGCCAAGTGTTGCAGGTCTGTAACAGAAGAAGCCAAGTGTGGCAGGTGTGTGGCAGAGGAAGCCAAGTGTGGCAGGTGTGTGGCAGAGGAAGCCAAGTGTGGCAGGTCTGTAACAGAGGAAGCCAAGTGTGGCAGGTGTGTGGCAGAGAAAGCCAAGTGTGGCACGTGTGTGGCAGGTGTGTAGCAGGAGGAAGCCAAGTGTTGCAGGTCTGTAATAGAGGAAGCCAAGTGTGGCAGGTGTGTGGCAGAGGAAGCCAAGTGTTGCAGGTCTGTAACAGAGGAAGCCAAGTGTGGCAGGTGTATGGCATCAGGAGGAAGCCAAGTGTGGCAGGTGTGTGGCATCAGGAGGAAGCTAAGCGTGGCAGGTGTGTGGCAGCAGGAGGAAGCCAAGCGCCGCAGATGTGTACAGGGAGGAGGAAGCCAAGCGTGGCAGGTGTGTGGCAGCAGGAGGAAGCCAAGTGTGGCAGGTGTGTGGTAGCAGGAGGAAGCCAAGCGTGGCAGGTGTGTGGCAGGGAGGAGGACGCCAAGTATGGCAGGTGTGTGGCAGCAAGAGGAAGCCAAGTGTGGCAGGTGTGTGGCAGGCAGGAGGAAGCCAAGTGTGGCAGGTGTGTGGCAGGGAGGAGGAAGCCAAGCGTGGCAGGTGTGTGGCAGGGAGGAGGAAGCCAAGTGTGGCAGGTGTGTGGCAGGGAGGAGGAAGCCAAGTGTGGCAGGTGTGTGGCAGGGAGGAGGAAGCCAAGTGTGGCAGGTGTGTGGCAGCAGGAGGAAGCCAAGCGTGGCAGGTGTGTGGCAGGGAGGAGGAAGCCAAGTGTGGCAGGTGTGTGGCATCAGGAGGAAGCCAAGTGTGGCAGGTCAGTGGCAGCAGCAGGAGGAAGCCAAGGGTTGTGTCACTTTGTCATCATGACCTTGGCGGAGGGCGTAACTGTACACGTTCGCCCAAAGAATTTCCTCCTTGTTGCTATGTCTGGCGCTTGACTGAGCGCATGCGCCAGTCGGCTCTCAATGTGACCCTTACTGCAGGGGGCAGTAAGGGTGGCCCGGCCTGGCACGCTGGGGAGGGGGAGGCTGCCAGATGTCGCTAGTGGCGGTGGTGTATATATAGCGGCGGCGGGATTCGATCGGCGCCAGTTGGAGACTTGAGGTTCGTTCGTGACGTAAGTGAGACTCGCTTGTTGTTACAGTTTGCTTGACTAGTTAACTTGTTGTGTTGCACGAGGAACTCCCTCCCACTAGTTGTCTGCCGTAGTTACCTAGTAACCACCTGGAAGGTAACGTGTTACCGTAGACGTGACGGTAACCCGCCGCCGGTCGCCGCTCCCGGCGGCGGCGGCGGCTCACCCCTACGTGACCTTCACAACGTTTTCTAAACTGGACCAAGATTTATCCCAGACTTGTGGGATGTATATTGATCCCTAGACATGTATCCCAGACTTGTGGGATGTATATTGATCCCTAGACATGTATCCCAGACTTGTGGGATGTATATTGATCCCTAGACATGTATCCCAGACTTGTGGGATGTATATTGATCCCTAGACATGTATCCCAGACTTGTGGGATGTATATTGATCCCTAGACATGTATCCCAGACTTGTGGGATGTATATTGATCCCTAGACATGTATCCCATAACCTGGGATGTATATTGATCCCTAGACATGTATCCCAGACTTGTGGGATGTATATTGATCCCTAGACATGTATCCCATAACCTGGGATGTATATTGATCCCCCGAGCGGCGTTATCCCAGAGGTGTGGGATGTTGATTGATCCCAGACATGTATTATGAAGCCAGTAATGTATGTGTCTGGCCGCTGATTACTTGACGTTACTATACTTCTAACGTTATGATAATCGCAGACACGAGTAACGTATTAGCATCATGGACACCAGAGTAACGTATTACTATCAGGTACACAAGAGTAACGCATTACCATCATTACATGTCAGGCAGGGAGGCATGTTGGTGTACGAGCACATGTGAAGGTCACACCTCAGCTGAGGCCCACCTGGGTGTGGAGGTGTGGGCTGTGGAGGTGTGGGTGTAGAGATGTAGGTGTAGAGGTGTGGGTGTAGAGATGTAGGTGTAGAGGTGTGGGTGTAGAGATGTAGTTGTAGAGGTGTGGGTGTAGAGATGTAGGTGTAGAGGTGTGGGTGTAGAGGTGTGGGTGTAGAGGTGTGGGTGTGGGCAGGAGACGTTACCAAGGTGACCTTAAGGTCTTGGTGAGCCGTGAGCCGGCCGGCATCCCAGCCAGCCACCCCGGCCCGGCTCACGGCACAATACTACTACTACTACTACAATACTACACTACTAGTAGTAGTAGTAGTACTTTTATTAGTTATTATTATTATTTATTTATTATTATTTATTGATGCATGGCGGCTGGTTGATGTGGAGTTAGTCGTTGTGATGATCAAGTTATATAATGATAACGTGATGATAAATGGGGCCATCATTTATGGGCGGTAATTTACCATTAATGTATGAACCATGGCCGAGATAAATGATTTATTACAGTCAGTTATTGTTGTTGTTGTTTGTGTAATGACTGAACATCTTGGTTATAAGAAATGCGTCTCCAGTTAATCTTCCATGATGACATAATATTAATATTATTATGATCGATATTCTGGGATGATAGATCAATATTTGATTATAATTAGATTAACTTGTTATTGTAACCATCGTTATAATTAATGACGTCATCATGGTAGTAATTAATCAAATCGAACCAACGATCAAGTTCCACACAGGCCGGCCGGCCGGAGCTAAGTGATCGACCACGACAACATACCAGTCCTGATCACCACCAGACACACAACACCCAGGTTGTAGGTAGGTAGGACGACTTACAACTGTGTTGTGTACAGGAGGCACAACACTTGTGATAACAGCAGTGTAGTTAGCAAGGTGTTATTAACAACCGGAACATGTCAGTAGTTGGCTCGTTAGCAAGGTGTTATTAACAACCGGAACATGTCAGTAGTTGGCTCGTCATCATGGGATAATGGAAGAATTCATCATGTTTATGGATAATGATGTGTCGTAATTAACCAGGATAATGTCATTATTACTCCATTATTAGTTATTATTATTCCAATATTAGTTATTATTAATACTTCATTATTAGTTATTATCCCATTATTAGTTATTATTATTCCATTATTAGTTATTATTATTCCATTAGTTATTATTATTACTCCATTGTTAGTTATTATTATTACTCCATTATTAGTTATTACTATTACTCCATTATTAGTTATTATTATTACTCCATTATTAGTTATTATTATTACTCTATTATTATTATTATTATTCCATTAAAACCAACCGTCATGTTTACAAGTGAGGCCGGAGCAACATGTAAGGTGTGATGACAACTGTGTTCTTGGTGGCCACACAATCACCCCGAGCCAGATCTGGGATGGTGTGGCCTGGGCGGACATGGCCTGGGATGGTGTGGCCTGGGCGGACATGGCCTGGGATAATGTGGCCTGGGATAATGTAGCCTGGGATAATGTAGCCTGGGATAATGTGGCCTGGGATGGTGTGGCCTGGGCGGACATGGCCTGGGATAATGTGGCCTGGGCGGACATGGCCTGGGATAATGTGGCCTGGGATAATGTAGCCTGGGATAATGTAGCCTGGGATAATGTGGCCTGGGATGGTGTGGCCTGGGCGGACATGGCCTGGGATAATGTGGCCTGGGCGGACATGGCCTGGGATAATGTGGCCTGGGATAATGTGGCCTGGGAAAATGTGGCCTGGGATAATGTAGCCTGGGATGGTGTGGCCTGGGATAATGTGGCCTGGGATAATGTGGCCTGGGATGATGTGGCCTGGGATGATGTGGCCTGGGATGTTGTGGCCTGGGATAATGTAGCCTGGGATGATGAATTATGAGTAACTTTTAGCTTTGAATAATATGTTTGGTTAAATTGTTACCTTATATGATCTGTTTCTGCTTACATTTTAACCTTATATGGTGTGCCTCTGGTTCATTCGTGATTGGTCCTTTCTTTCCGGCAGATTCGATCAAGCAGCCACCAAAATGTCTATCAATAAGATATTCGCTCGCACCATCTTTGATTCCCGTGGTAACCCCACTGTGGAAGTTGACCTTTACACTCACAAGGGATTGTTCCGTGCTGCTGTTCCCTCTGGGGCCTCTACTGGTGTCCATGAAGCCCTTGAGATGCGGGACGGAGACAAGCAGAAGTACCATGGCAAGTCTGTCTTCAACGCTGTCAAGAATGTGAACAATATCATTGCTCCAGAAATGATGAAGAGCGTGAGTTTCCTACATTGTTCAATGTTATTCATTTGGGATATTTCTAAGTTTGCTGGGATGTTGGTGTGTGTTCTCTGTTAATTTTTCAGTGCTAAAGTTATACATTTGAATCCCAATTTTTGGAAAGTTTCTGAACTTTTCAATGATAATGATTATTTATGTACGACTTTAGTAAACTTTGTATTTAGTCAATGTAGCTGCTATTAACATACAGAAATTTTCAGTTTTGTAAAGAGATTTTGAGGATTTAGTAAATTTGTTTATGCATGTTAGGAGGACATTTGCTTTCATATATTTTAAGAATGCTTTGCCTTTATTTTTGGTTTCCTGTTGCAAGAAAAGCAGTTAGTTATTGAAATAGTTCCTCCATACTGGAGAGAGATTTACTGACAAAAAATCTAGTAAGGATAAGAAGTGTCATCTGGGTTTGTCAGAGGAATGATTTGTGGTAGGATACAGTAGATATGTTTTGCGTACTGGTACAAGGGATTGTTTGTGGAGATGTTAATGATAGTCTTACTCGATGAATCACCTTGATTAGTACAGTGACAAAAACAAATCCTAATATCAGTGTGTGTGTAAGTTTCACGTTCATGTTGAGCATGCTGCCCATCCTCTATCCCTCCCTCAAATTGTCAACTTTTGCACTTTGGGAGAGCAAAGCAGTCATCCCAGTGCAGTTCTGAACTGGCTTTGCTTGGGATGGGTACTGTACAGATCTCTCCAGTTGCATAGTCAAGGTTATCTGGCTGGGATGGAGTCCTGTGTTCCATCGTCTGATGGTTCTTTCTCCAACCTGTCATGGTTTGATTGCTCCTGAGCTGATGCTTGTTACGTCAGGTACAGAGCAAATCGGGCCATGAAATTCTACCCTTTCCTGAATCGCTTCACTTAAGTTCTTCATAAAGTCAAGCACGTCATCATAAAAGGAAAGTGTGCTGATTTGCCTCCTGCTGATACATTTTTCTCATCCATAGCCAGAAGCATATCCAATATCTTCTGTAGTCTAATTTTGTTTTTCCTCTTCTGTTCAGATCAATCTATAGCTAACTCTGCAACTGATGAAGATGCTGTTTTTGGCTTACTGTTTGCTCTAATTTTACTTTCGATTACTTTTATGTCTAGCCCACCGTCCCAGTTTCCTCTTGCAGAACCTATGCCCTCTTCTATATTTTCCTCACACAGGGTTTTCTCGGTACTTTTACTGCTTTAAGTGGACAAGGCTTATGAACCAGATGGCAGACCTCAAGCCCTCAGGAAATGTGCCATTGAGTTAACTCTGATCCTTCCTCACATGTTTGATTTGTCTCCAAATCCAATCTTTTCCTACACCTCAGAAGCCTTCCTTGGTGCAGCCCAGCCTTAGGATAGGAGACTGCATTAACCTTTCCAACTATTGCCTTACTGCTTTCATTTTTACATACTCCAACTTCGTTGAAACTTTTAACTCACTATTGCAGACATTTGGGATACCATTCCCTTCTTTCTGATAACCAGCATGGCTTTCATTATGCAAGATCGGCTGGTGATCTCCTTTCATCTGAGTGATCTCTGGCCCTTCTTTCTGGGATTTTTGTGAATCTGTTATGGACCTAGATATCTCCAAACCAATGACAGGTGTAGCACAAGTCTCTCCTTTTTAAACTTGCTGTACTTCCTTGGCTTTTTTGCTTTTCCTTTTCTCTGATGCATAACTTCCTAACATTAGAACCATTGCAGTGGTCGTAGGTGGAACCATCTACTGTTGCAGCCATCTACAATTATGTCTCATGGTTCTTCCCCTACTGTCATAATCTCTTATATCCATAAACCATCTGTCTTCAGCTTCTGATCCTCTTCAGTTTTATGCTGATGATTCCACTCTGTGAATTTTATCTTGCTTTCCTGCCCTTCCTGTATTACTCATGACCTTTTTTGTATTGAACATATCATTCCCTCTCCTGTATTGAACTTATCTCCTCATTTGATTGAAATCTTTGCAGCATCTTTGAATGGGGAAGCAGTAACTCGGTCAAATTCATGTGTACAATTTTATTTGCCTCAGAATGGGGGATTCCTCAGGGTGGCTTTTCCTCCTCCTTTTTATCAGCCAAATTTGAATTGCAAGCGCTAAGTCTTAAGCTGTCTTGGTGAGTTCATGCTACCAAGGCTTGTTCCTGTGGCATGGTTCTGGCTGCTGCTTCCCATGTTACCTCTATGGAGACTGGCCGTAGAAGGATTGACCATAGGAATACCGTATTCTTTCTTTAAACAGTGATGCTGTAGAATTTTTTTTCCTTTTGTCATTTCCTTGTTGTGTAACTTATCTGTCTAGAAGCTCTTATTAATATGTTTTTCTCGTTCTCACCTTTCATCTAAGATGGCATGATTATGGCATTTATACCCATGCCGTTATAATACCTTTGAAAGAAGTCATTAAAAGGCTTTATGTACCTATGTGAACATAGTGTCTTGACTAGGAAATAATCCTTTCAGTAGAATATAACTAATTTTGCAGTTATACTTATCATCAGTAAACTTGTTTGTATTTAATGGTGCTTTGTACTTATTGGTTTTCTTAAGCTTTACTTGTATTTCCTTGAGGTTGATCAGATTCATACAGCTTCAGCCTTATAAAATTCAATGAACTGAGGCTTTACCACATATGTATGTGCTCTTGATTTTTCACTTTACATTTTAACTGGATTTGTTGGGCAGGATTAATGACTCCTTTCACATTATAAGCCTTCTCTGCACATTTTTTTAATGCCTTGCCAAGATTTTTTTTTGTATCTATATATTATATAGAGACGGCGATTAAGTATAATAAATAATAATATAGATTGTGGAAGTCGAGAACATTATCTCGGAAAGCAAAAATGGGTATGTTTGAAGGAATAGTGGTTCCGACAATGTCGTATGGTTGCGAGGCGTGGGCTATGGATAGAGTTGTGCGCAGGAGGGTGGATGTGCTGGAAATGAGATGTTTGAGGACAATGTGTGGTGTGAGGTGGTTTGATCGAGTAAGTAATGTAAGGGTAAGAGAGATATGTGGAAATAAAAAGAGCGTGGTTGAGAGAGCAGAAGAGGGTGTTTTGAAATGGTTTGGGCACATGGAGAGAATGAGTGAGGAAAGATTGACAAAGAGGATATATGTGTCGGAAGTGGAGGGAACGAGGAGAAGTGGGAGACCAAATTGGAGGTGGAAAGATGGAGTGAAAAAGATTTTGAGTGATCGGGGCCTGAACATGTAGGAGGGTGAAAGGCGGGCAAGGAATAGAGTACATTGGATCGATGTGGTATACCGGGGTTGACGTGCTGTCAGTGGATTGAATCAGGGCATGTGAAGCGTCTGGGGTAAACCATGGAAAGTTGTGTGGGGCCTGGATGTGGAAAGGGAGCTGTGGTTTCGGGCATTATTGCATGACAGCTAGAGACTGAATGTGAACGAATGGGGCCTTTGTTGTCTTTTCCTAGCGCTACCTCGCACACATGAGGGGGGAGGGAGATGGTATTCCATGTGTGGCGAGGTGGCGATGGGAATGAATAAAGGCAGACAGTGTGAATTGTGTGCATGGGTGTGTGTGTGTATATATATGTGTACATTGAGATGTATAGGTATGTATATTTGTGTGTGTGGACGTGTATGTATATACATGTGTATGGGGGTGGGTTGGGCCATTTCTTTCGTCTGTTTCCTTGCGCTACCTCGCAAACGCAGGAGACAGCGACAAAGCAAAATGAATAAATAAATACCAACTTTTCCTCTACCATAGTCTCACTGTCTTAAAAGGATGTATCCATGTGTCTTTCAGGTAATTTCTTCATTCATTATATTTATCTCATCATCATTTCCTCTGCATTTTTCTCCTAATCCCAAATTTACTATTTAAAGTACCTATTCTTTTTGCTCTTATTTCAAATCCATCTAGATGTAGGAAAATAATAGTTTGTTTTATTATATTAAAGTTTAGATATGCACTCAACTATGCAGGTTTCTTGCAAACCATTCTCTTAAATTCATCTTGGTTACCAGAGCTCTCAGAACAACTTTCGTTCTCCCTTGTATATATTTACACTCGACTTAAGCTTTCCTGGTTTTCATTTTTGTATTTCTGTTCATATTTACATATATTACTCTGCAGCTGGTCATATCTCAACAGAGGGATGATGCTTACACATTCTACCAGCCTCCTGATTCATTCTAAAGGCATCATCACTGAGTAACTGGTAGCTTCCTTTCTTCTTTGGTATAGTTATAAATCGTTACCTTATTTAATGTTCCATAAATAAAGACATGGAAATTTCACGGTGACATTATACAGCACTATTGTTTATGACATTACATAGCACTAACACACATCCACGTTTATGATGTTACACAGCACTACCACACTTCTACTTTTATGACGTTACACAGCACTAACACGCATCCACGTTTATGACGTTACACAGCACTACCGCGCATTCACGTTTATGACGTTACACAGCACTAACACATCCACGTTATGATGTTACATAGCCACTGACTCGCATCCACGTTCATGACGTTACACAGCTCGAACACACATCCACATTTATGATGTTACATAGCACTAGCATGCATCAACATTTATGACATTACACAGCTCTTAATACATCCACAGTTATGATGTTACACAGCACTAACACGCTTCCACATTATGACATTATGCAGCACTAACACACATTCACATTTATGATGGCAGCACTAACACACATTCACGTTTATGAAGTTACATAGCACTAACACATCCACATTTATGACATTATACAGCACTAACACATCCACATTTATGACGTTACACAGCACTAAAATACATTCATATTTATGACTACACAGCACTGACACACATCCACATTTGATGCTTCACAGCGCTAACACACATCCACATTTATTTCATATCATAGTTTATGCTGAACCACGATTTACCATTACAGAAGGACTTCTTCCATTTTAGAACTTTGACACCTTTCATAATTGTTTACATATACTATTATTATGTCTTTCCAAATTGTTTTCCTTTTCAATTTGATCAAATGACTCCTGAATCCAGTATGGGTTCATTGAATGTCATTTTCTTTAAAAAGAAAATGAAGAGCCTCCACATCATCTCAGTCTCCTGTGCTGTATCTTTGATATCTGTTTTTATCCTTTGCCCTTTCGACAAGTATTATTTTTTATTTTCCAACTTTTATCCCTGTTCTTTTTCCAAGAGTAAAATGTAAAAGTCTAATTTTTATATCACTTATCATGGTCTGATGAGCCGTAAACTAAGCCTCTTGTAAATCGGATATGTGTACTTTCTCTGATGAAAAAAATCGATTGTATTCTTGTTTTCCCTGTCTTCAGTGGGTGTGTACCATTGTATCTGTGAACCATTATGCATGCACAGATATATATGTGGGTATCCTTGTATTACAGCAAGCATTTATTTCACTCGTACCTGTGGATAAGCTTTTCCCATATACTGTATTCATGTGTCATTACCATTTTCGCCTGGGACCTCATCATTATCTGTCACTCCCATTCCTTTATTTCTGACTTATCTATTCTAGTCAGCTATCATGGAACTTTTCTCCCATGGATCCATTTCTTTAGCTGTTCTTTCGAATTGTCTGTAGCAGGTAACAGCATAGACCTATTTTTCTCCTTGCTTAAATTGCTTAGGGATTGACACTTTTGTACTTGGTCAGTAGCAGAATTTTCTTCCTGTGACCCTTTCACCTTTACGAGTTGATTTCTTGTACCCAAGGACGTCAGATTAATTCTTTAAGTCTTTTTTTTTCATACTTACCTTTAATCCTGATCATTGGGATTGCTTATTGCTGTTCTCATGCCATGTCAGATGTTATAACGTGTTTTTAAGTGGTGAGCAGTATTGGTGAAATATTATTGATGTAGGAGATTGAAAACTAAGAGGATGAAAATGTTACTGGACATTGATATTAAAATGCTGTATTTCTACAGGGCCTTACAGTGGTCCAACAGAAGGAGTGTGACGAGTTCATGTGCAAGTTGGATGGTACTGAGAACAAGAGCCGTCTTGGTGCTAATGCTATCCTTGGTGTCTCCCTGGCCATTTGTAAGGCTGGTGCAGCTGAACAAGGAATTCCTCTCTACAGGTAGATTTTTTTCATACTTTGTCATTATCCTCATTAGCAGAGTAGCACAAGGAACAATCAAAGAAAGGCCACGTCCTCTCATGTCCATTCTTTAGCTGTTCTGCACAATGCACCAAAACCACAGCTTCCTATCCACACCCAGGCCCCACAGATCTATTCATGGCAGATTTTTATTGGTTTATTTTTTTTTACTTGTAATATTTTAAATTCCCTTTTTGTTTAGACCAAGTATTCCTTGGAGTTTCATACATTTTCTGTTTAGGTAAAAATCTTCTTAACAGCAGAATATTTGAGGACAAGCTTACTAGGATTAGATATGTGTAATGAAATTAGTGTATTGTAGGTTGTTAGATGATATAATACACATGGAAATATTGTAATGGGGAAATTGAACAGTGTTTCACATTCCATATATCTTTCAATTTGTAAGTCATTTATGTATAACAGACTCGGTGATTTGTTGTTCTTCCTCAGGATTCAACCACTCATTCTTTTTGTATTTTGTATTGTTTCCCCTTAACTTTTCTTTGTGCTTTCATACCTCTGATTTCGTCTTTGTATAAACCTGCTGACATAGTCATCTGCTAAAAGCAGTGAAAAGTTTTTACCAATGATGTAAGGCATGGGTACGAGTAGGAAGAAACAAGAGTGGTTGGTTCCCAGTGAATGTTGATCTGCAGCAGGGGTGTGGGATGTCCCCATGGTTGTTTAATTTATTTATGGATGGGGTGGTTAGGGAGGTAAATGCAAGAGTTTTGGAGAAAGGGGTGAGGATGCAGTCTGTTGGGGATGAGAGGGCCTAGGAAGTGAGTTAGTAGTTTGCTGATGATACAGCTCTAGTGGCTGATTCAAGTGAGAAAGTGCAGAAGTTGGTGACTAAGTTTGGAAAAGTGTGAAAGGAGAAAATTGAGAGTAAATGTGAATAAGAGCAAGGTTATTAGGTTCAGTAGGGTTGAGGGACAAGTTAATTGGTATGAAAGTTTGAATGGAGAAAAAATGGAGAAATGAAGTGTTGTAGTTAGTGGGGTGGTTAGGGAGGTAAATGCAAGAGTTTTGGAGAAAGGGGTGAGTATGCAGTCTGTTGGGGATGAGGGGGCCTAGGAAGTGAGTTAGTAGTTTGCTGATGATACAGCTGTAGTGGCTGATTCAAGTGAGAAACTGCAGAAGTTGGTGACTAAGTTTGGAAAAGTGTGAAAGGAGAAAATTGAGAGTAAATGTGAATAAGAGCAAGGTTATTAGGTTCAGTAGGGTTGAGGGACAAGTTAATTGGTATGAAAGTTTGAATGGAGAAAAAATGGAGAAGTGAAGTGTTGTAGGTATTGGGAGTGGACTTAGCAGCAGATGGAAGAGGAAGTGAGTCGCAGGGTTGGGGAGGAGTTGAAGGTTCTGGGAGCGATAAAGAATGTGTGGAAGGAGAGAACGTTATCTCAGAGCAGAAATGGGTATGTTTGAAGGAATAGTACTTCCAACAATGTTATATGGTTGCAAGACATGGGCTATAGATAGGGTTGTATGGAGAGGGGTGGCTGTGTTGGATATGAAATGTTTTAGGACAATATGTGGTGTGAGGTAGTTTGATTAAGTAATGAAAAGGTAAAGAGAGATGTGCGGCAATAAAAAAGTGTGGTTGAGAGAGCAGAGGGTGTGCTGAAATGGTTTGGACATATGGAGAGGATGAGTGAGGAAAGATTGACAAAGAGGATATGTGTGTCAGAGGTGGAGGGAACAAGAAGTGGGAGACCAAATTGGAGGTGGAAGGATGGAGTGAAAATGATTTTGTGATTAGGGCCTGACTATATAGGAGGGTGAGAGATGTGCAAGGAATAGAGTGAATTGGAACGATGCTGTATACTAGGGTTGACGTGCTGTCAGTGGACTGAACCAGGGCATGTGAAACATCTGGGGTAAACCATGGAAAGGTGTTTGGGGCTTGGATGTGGATAGGGAGATGTGGGTTTTGGTGCATTACACGTGACAGCTTGAGACTGGGTGTGAATGAATGCGCCTTTTTTTGTCTGTTTTCCTGGTGCTCCCTCTCTGAAGCAGGAGGTAGCAATGCTGTTTCCTGTGGGGATGGGGTAGTGCCAGGAATGGATGAAGGCAAGCAAGTATGAATATATACATGTGTATATATGTATGTTTTTGTATGTGTATGTATATGTTAATACGTATATGTACGTGTATGGGTGAATATGTATACATATGTGTATATGACTGGATAAGCCATTCATCGTCTGTTTCCTGGTGCTACCTCGCTGATGTGGGAAACAGCAATAAGTATAATAAGAAATAAAAAGAAAATGAGATGCCTTGGTATATGTATCTAGGAATAAACTGTAATACAGATTTGTAGTTTTTATGTAATTTTAATTTCTCTTATCTTTTGACAGGCACATCGCTAACCTTGCCAATTACAATGATGTAATTCTGCCTGTGCCAGCCTTTAATGTTATCAATGGTGGCTCACATGCTGGCAATAAACTAGCCATGCAGGAGTTCATGATCCTCCCCACCGGTGCAAACAGCTTTACTGAGGCTATGCGCATGGGCAGTGAGATTTACCATCACCTTAAGGCTGTCATCAAGTCCCGATTTGGTTTGGATGCTACAGCAGTTGGTGATGAAGGTGGCTTTGCCCCTAACATTCTCAACAACAAGGATGCCCTCAATCTGATTCAGGAGGCCATTCAGAAGGCAGGTTACACTGGTAGAATTGAAATTGGTATGGACGTGGCTGCTTCAGAATTCTACAAGGGGAATAATGTTTATGACTTGGACTTCAAGACTGCCAACAACGATGGATCTCAGAAGATTTCCGGTGACACTCTCAGAAACATGTATATGGAGTTCTGCAAGGAGTTCCCTATCGTTTCTATTGAGGATCCATTCGACCAGGTAATTATATAATATCTAGAATACGTGCCAGCCATGATCATGTATACAAACCAGAATCCTTTTCTTTAGTTCATACCTTACCTCCTCATCCTGGGGGTCTCTTCTATGGAGCTCCCATTGCACTTGGGAAGTTGGCCACATCCTCCAGGTGAATTTGGGTGTATGTCTTTGTTGGGGAGAGAGCAAGGGAATTGAAGAGTAAATGTCCAATGTTATCTTCATTGTGGAAGTTTCATCTTGAGCAGTGGGGTTCTTGTGATATGTTGAATCAGTCTTTGTAATATTAGTCGTGAATGATGTCCAGAAGGCAGATAAAAAAAGATTAAATTTTACATACCTAGGGAGTGTAGTGGGAGAGTAGACATAGGATACTACCCTTGTATCTTGTGCTGAAGGTAACAAAGAGGGTCAGGAACAAGAGGCTGGAAGTCCCTTTCGTCTGATATCATTTTCCAAAAACAGGAATGTAAGGAAGAGCAAGTGAGGATTTCTGCAGAGGAATGTTTAAATGTGTATGGATGTGTCAAGGTGGAGATAAGAGGTTTGCAATTATTCTAGTTCTGAGTGAAGCTTAAGTTGAATGGGAAGGCACGAAAATGGTCTTGAGGTAAAGTCTGGGGTTAGAAGGAGGGAAGGATTTAAAAAGAGTGTGAACAAGTAAGCTTGAGATTGATGCAGGTTATAATGATTGATGACATACTGCTGCTAGTAGTGGTGAGAGAAGCAGAGTGCTCTTTGGGAGGAGATGAGTGAGTGCATCAGCAGTGGGTCGTCATGATTGCGAGAGAGTAGCAGTTGATGATATAATTTTGGAGCGAGGGGGTTCCTGGTGTAAATGAAAACGGGGAGAAAAGCTTGTCAAGTCAAGTAGCAACACAGCATGCTTGCTTTTAGTTTCTGTGTGAGGAACTGGCACACTCTAGGTATCTGGAAATGGAACCTTTTGGGGTTAAAATGAGTCTATGGGTGGGAGAGATGGCTAAGGTCCTGGATGCATTTTGGATCCTGTGGAAGAAGTCGGTGTGTCAGTGCAAGCGTGGTATGTTTGAAGGTTTAGTAGTCCAGATAATGTAGGATATGAATCTTGGGCCTTGAATGCAAAAGAAAGGAAGAGGTTAAACAGTGGAAATTATGTGCTTAAGGAATGTCATATGAGGTGGGTTAATTGTGTAAGAAAGAGGTATGGTAGTCTGATTAAGACTGCAGTGGATTAGACATCTAGTAGATAAGCAGAGGAAGACTGACTAAGGATCAGTGTGTCAGAGGGTTAGAGATACACCAAGATGATGATAGAACGTATTGAAGGAGGCTTTGGGATATCAGGGTCTAAGCTTTCAAGAGGATGGGAGGCATTTATAGGATAGAATAATTTGGACTAATGTACTTTATAGAGCAATGCCATGTTAGTGGGTTGAATTAAGGCCTATGACGCAATGAGGTAAACTATGGAATAAAGTAGTATAAGGCTTGGCAAAGAATGGTAGGTTATGGTTTCTGTACTTAATATTAAGCAGCCAGAGACAAGGTCGCATATGAGGCTGTTGCTCATTTGTGTCTTATGCTTCCTTACTAAGAGGAGAGAAAGAGGTGGGCAGAAAAAAAAAACATCATTCCAGATTGTATTTCCCACCTTTGGGAGGTAACATCAGGAAGAACTAACGAACAATAGCCTCACTTGCACTTATCCAGCCTGTAGGTATTGTGTATAATATTAGCACTGACACCAGGGCCCAGTAGACCAATCTATGTTTTATCTTCATTCCTTCATCCTTCCTGGTTTAGCACATAACCCCCAAATATCTCAACAAACCAATTCATTCCACACACTGGACACATCTTGCATTTTTTAATATTCATGCCTCGATGACTCAAAGCCTCCTTCACTTTGTCAGTCCACCTGCTTTTAGGTCTCTCCATTCCCCATGCTCCCTTCACTTTTAACTTGCATTTTATTGTCATTCATTCTTCACTCACAAGTTCCAAATGCCAGAACCATTTCATTGCACCCTGGTCGGGCTTTTCAATCGGACTGAGCTTACCACCACAACTCTCTGCTGTTGTTGTTCCTTACATGATCAGTCCGTCTCACACCACATATGGACCCCGAGGGAACAAAGGAGCCTCCTTAAAATGGGTTGAGGTTTCCATTGGTGTGCCACAAGGTTTTTCTCTAAGACCATTGCTCTTCTTGATCCGTGTTAAGGAACTTGCCCAAAGGATTGGGATCCTACCTAAATATGTTTGCAGATGATACCAAGGTTATAAAGGAAACAAAATGCAAGAACTCCATCATACAAGGGGACAGAGACAAACTCTGGAGTTGGTCTGATATGTGATTGATGAAATTCAACTTGAGTAAATGTGTATATGTTGTTCTCTTTTTCTCTGCAAACTATTCATCTCAATCCAAAACATTTTTTGGGATCCCTAAAGTTCATTGATTCTCTGTAACCCCAACCCTCAGCTGTCATATATCTTTATCTTTACCTCTTGCCACTTTTTTTGACATGCCTTCCAGTCAGTCACATGCCTTCCCTCCTTTTACTGTCTCTACACATCCCTTTTCTTTCATTAGTGATATAACATCTTTATCCCATCACTCACTGCCCTGTCAGAAATTTTCCTCCCACCTTGTGCATGCAGTACCACACACTTCACTTTTGTAAATATTGCATCTCTGTATGCATTCCACTTGTCTCCCACTCCCTACTTCACCCTCTTTTGTAAGTATTGCTTCTCTCTATACATTCCACTCCTTTCCCACTCCCTTTCTTTCATTTACTCTAACCTTATCCCAGTCTTCATTCAAATTCTCTTGATATCTCTAGACTCTGGCCTGTTTTTAAGATTACTTACTTTCACACATGATGTCTTCTTTTCCCGAACCCACTACAAATTTACACATTCTTCCATCAAGAAATGAACTATCTCACCTGCTGCTTCACTCAGTACAATCGGCCTTTCTTTTGCACACTGCTAGTAAGCATGTGATCTAGTAATACCCATTGACCCTCCCAACCTGTAGAATACTTTTGTATGCACCAAGCTGTTCCCTGTTTTCATATATACAGGTTGCTTCATGCCCTCACTTATGCTCAAAACTGTCACCATCCACACCAGCATTCATGTATACTTACCCCGAGACAGTCAGTTGCATAAAAATTGCCAAGCATTATTAACTCTTTTTCTCCCGAAAAGCATTCCCTTTTTTTCACTCCTCTTGTTGTCAGGTGCATAAGCAATGTCATCCACTTTAGTCTTCTTTGTCTTAAACTTATGCCCTTATACTCCAGCCTTACAAACAGCCCCTCTTCCATCAGAAGTGCCACCCTGTTCATCGCTCTTTACTTTAACCTCCAAACACTTCCGAACCATTCTTCCCTCTACCCTTTCAGCTTGTTTCATTGAGAGCCAGAACGTGTGTTCCCTTCATAAAACACTGATCCCTTCCTTTCATCCTGGTTTCATCCTTACACTTTCGGACACATCTGCCTGAACTATGGTGTTTTTGTGTTTTGATATATCTTTTTATATGATTGTGTGTAACTTTAATAAGTTGATAACCTCACTGTATTTGGCCTTTATTTTTTCTGTTCTGTACTTTGAATATATTTTTCAAAATTCTCTTCATATTACAAATTTATTTATTTTTCATTCCTGAACAGGATGACTGGGAAAACTGGACAAAGATGAATACCAGTACTCAGATCCAGATTGTTGGTGATGACTTGACTGTGACCAATCCCAAGCGCATTGCTATGGCAGTGGATAAGAAGGCTTGCAACTGTCTCCTTCTTAAAGTTAATCAGATCGGCACTGTCACCGAGTCCATCAGTGCTCACCTTCTGGCCAAACAGAATGGCTGGGGAACCATGGTCTCCCACAGGTGAGTTTATAGCATTGTTGTTGTTAAGATACATTTGAATGGATTTTGGTAATGTAAGAGTATACAAGATACCTTGCAATGTATTGTCATTTGTCACGTACCTGTGAAATTTTTGTGTAGATTGGCTGTGCTGTCCTTAGTACAACCAGACTGAAATATCTGTGTATGATTTGTTCATTGTTATGATGTGTTATTAAATAGTGTGATCAGATTCCCTCTTGAAAAAACGTATGCTGCCAGAGTCCAGTTTGGTGACGCTATGATGCCCATTTCCTTTGGGAACTCCATCCCAGGGGTGTCCAAGGCAAAAGTCTCCATAACTGGTGAACTCCATTGCTGCTTTGTAGCCTTTAGTGCCTCGCCCTTGACAGGCCACTGGCAGAGAGGCAACTCTACCAGTGTTGTCAGTGGCAGTGAGTTGCAAGTTTTTAATTCATGAATCTCTCATCCAAACTTTCACTAATATTGACTTTTTCCTTTTACACCTACACCCCAAACATAGACACTAGGGTCTGGGACTTTTTTCTGTGAGTCTGCCGCCCCACCAGATTGTGTCATGTCCAAGAAGCAACTGACTTACCGTCTCTTTCTCTCCACACACACACAAACACACACACTACCATGCATATTTTATAACTGCATCTTGCTGAAAGACCATTTGCATATATCTCCTTCATCACTGTCAGTGAACAGATCAAACAGCCATGGTAACATCACATAACCTTTGTGCAGCCCCACATTTACCTGGAACCACTCACCCTTCCTACCTGCACACTTGCCTTATATGACCAGTAAGAACTTCTCGTATTTATTAGCTTTCTTCCCTCACCATATACTGATGACACATTCCACAAAGCTGCTTTGTCATCCTAATTGCATAATTGTCACATAGAGATACTCCTCTCTCAAAGTCTTTCCCACACAATTTCTTCAAAGCAAACATTTGGTCCACACATTCTTGTCTCATCTGAAGCCACACTGGTTCTCTCCAGTCATATGCTCAGTGCGTGCCACCATGCCTTCAGTCATCAGCATATCTCTGAATTTGTGCATTCGGTTTTCTTCCCTTTGCCAGTCTTCAGGCACCTCACCTTGGGTTATGCAAACATTGAAAACATGTTACTTCAGGTTTTTCCTAACAGTCTGTAGTTTGTGAAGCACTTGAGGCAAAGAAGCAGCAGCACTTGAGTTCACTAGTTCTGGAGGTTCTGTTGCTGTCGCCACCCCCTTGAGGGAGTTGCAATTGTGTACAGGCATCAGAGATATAGATATAATAGTTTCTTAAGTAGGTTATTAAAATTGAGTGTACTGAGCATTCCTTGATAATGGTGTGTGATAGTTGCTTTTCCTGATATATTTTATACCTTTTACGCAATTCCCTTTTAATATATTTTTTACCTTTTATGCAATTATGTTGATTTTAGATTTCATGGGACTTGGTTGATGTTCATATGAATTGTATGATGAGTGTGGTTCCCAAGGTCATCAGTACAAGCTTGTTCTCCTTAGTTGTTTTGAAAGGTAAAAATGAAGTGATTTATACATCAGCTATCAGAGCTGTGATTAAAGTTCTCTGTTCTTCACTTGTAACACTTTATGAGTCTGTATTTTATCAGATTAGTCCATACTGGCTTCTGAGTCTTAAGCAGTTCTGTAGGTAGGTTGTCTGCTAAGGAAGTTCTTTTCAGTGACCTTGAATTTTTATGGAAAAGGAAGAATTGTTTTGCAGTTCATAATTTTACTTAGATGAAAATTTGGATATCAGTATCGTTATTTTATTTAGACAAGGTTTACTGGTATCTGTAATACCCAGTACGTAACATGTCTGGTGAATTCAGAATGTTGCTTTTGGTTTCCAGGATTATTCTTATCAGATGACCTCATCCCTTTGCTTAGGTACGTCTTCCTTCGGTTAATTGATTGTTTGCAGTTAAGAATCGTGGAGGATGTATTAGGGTTTAAGCTGGGAAACTGAATAGGATGTTTATGGCTCTGTTCCAAGTACCTAAAAACAAAAATATTAAGTTGGGGCTTCATGATGTCTGCATTCGGCAGAATACCCATTCTTTTCCTCATCAGCAGAGCCCTTCTTCATGTTATGGGACACTGTTGGTATGTTGAAGTACTTTTTGTTGTATTGGACACCTTCTGTGGTATGAAATAATCTTTGCTGAGAAAAGTTATTGATCATGTTTAATAACATTAGGGAATTTTATGTTTTAAGTCGGTTCATCAGTCATGCAGCATTATGTGTGCATGTCAGAGACTGTATGTAAGAGAGGTGGGGGAAGGGTACTGGAAATCCCCCTCTATAGTATTACTTGATAAAGGGAAAGAAAAGTCCAACCAACAATTTTTTTGTCTCGATAGTCTATTACACTTGCTACCTTGCTAAGGCAGGAAAAGCAAGCAAAAAAAACAGTCTTATGTAGCATTTCTACTGATGTTCTAAAGCTTCTTGTTGTTGGAGCAGCTATCTCTCGTTCCAAGTTCTGTTAAACAGACAACTTGGGCAGGGGCATACATGAGGGGGACCTGTTCACTTGGCTGGGGATTGCATGGTCCAGGAGAGAACCTAGAGTACCTTGTAAGACAATTTTGGAGAAGTACTTTTGTTTAATTGTTGATTTTAAAATGAGGGGCACCAAGCAGTCGTGTTAGTACACTGATTGATGGGTTTTGCTTTTGATGAATGACGGAGAATAGTAAAGAAAAAAAAAGGTCCCAGACACAGATCTTTGAAAGCAATGTTTGTACTTTTTAAGATACCGATGATAGGTAAGGTACCAGCTGAGTTCTACAGGAGTTTACTGTGGCTCAGTCTGATGAGAATTTAATATATTCTATGAATTTTTTTTCCTTTTTTTTTTTTTTTTTTTTTTGAAGAAAAGCTTTACATTATTTTACCATGATATACCATATAAGTTCCATGATTGAATGAGTGGAAAATTGACGTGGGGGTTTCATTTATGCTAGCATTTTGTGGAGGTACAGGGTATTTTCTCAGAAATTATATAGCTCTTAAGCTATGGTTGAAGGGTAACCCAAAAGAGATTCATAATTTCTGATTTATTATCCTATTTCAGTAATTATTATATCTTCCAAGATTAGTAGTAACTAAACTGTGAGGTTTTCATCGTATAGTGTGAGAAAAGACGAATATCAAACTTTTTTTTTCCCCCAGGTCTGGTGAGACAGAGGACTGCTTCATTGCTGACCTCGTTGTGGGTCTGTGCACAGGACAGATCAAGACTGGTGCTCCCTGTCGCTCAGAACGTTTGGCAAAGTACAACCAGATCCTTCGTATTGAGGAAGAGCTTGGATCCAGTGCCAAATATGCAGGCAAGAAGTTCAGGCACCCATGTTAAGATGTTCCTAACATTAGAAAATCCTGTAAGAATGTTCCTGCACGGAAGAAAATTACATAAGTGCATCTAACAATTCTTACACGATTTGAAAGTTCCATGGTTTTTGCAAGAGAACCATAGTTGCATGAAATGCAAGTAAGCATCGCAAGCAACTGAAGTTTGAGCATTTTCAGCTTCAGCTTTTTACTTTGTACGGAAGTAAAGAGATCAGTGGATGAAGCTTCACCACAATCAGAAATTAAGTTCAATGATATACAAAGTGTGGAGCTTCTTGTTCCATCTGAACTACCAATTTATTTGTATTCCAGAAAGCTTTAGCTTAGATGTGTATTCTTATTTTGGCTGAAATGAAAGAAATGTGTGTACCAAGGAAGTCCTGATTCCTTGGTAATTGTACCTTTGTGTTGACTAGTCATGTCCTTTGTCTTAATTCTTTAGGTAATATGATTGCTGTAATGATCCCTAAGTACTCCAGCCAAAAATTATGCTCTGCAATGTTACATTATGTATATAAGGACATTAAAATTTGGAAACCAGAGAAACTTTGTTTTAAAAACTCATTCAACATGCATCACTTTATATTTATTTATTGTTGATTATACTTGATCACTGTTTCCTGCATTTGTGAGATAGCACTAGGAGACAAAGAATGGCCCATCCACTCATGCAAACACATATTTATTTATTAACTTTGTCGCTGTCTCCCACATTAGCGAGGTAGCCCAATGAAACAGATGAAAGAATGGCCCAACCCACATGCACATCCACACACGCAAATATACATACCTAAACATCTCAACATATATTTTCATTTCTTATTTTCCTTTGTTGCTGTCTCCCGCGTTTGCAAGGTAGCGTAAGGAAACAGACGAAAGAAATGGCCCAACCCACCCCCATACACTTGTATATACATACACGTCCACACACGCAAATATACATACCTATACATCTCAATGTACACATATATATACACACACAGACATATACATATATACACATGTACATAATTCATACTGTCTGCCTTTATTTATTCCCATCGCAACCTCGCCACACATGGAATAACGTCCCCCTCCCCCCTCATGTGTGCAAGGTAGCGCTAGGAAAAGACAACAAAGGCCCCATTCGTTCGCACTCGGTCTCTAGCTGTCATGTAATAATGCATCGAAACCACAGCTCCCTTTCCACATCCAGGCCCCACAGACCTTTATATGGTTTACCCCAGACGCTTCACATGCCCTAGTTCAATCCATTGACAGCACGTCGATCCCGGTATAACACATCGTTCCAATTCACTCTATTCCTTGCATGCCTTTCACCCTCCAGCATGTTCAGGCCCCGATCACTCAAAATCTTTTTCACTCCATCTTTCCACCTCCAATTTGGTCTCCCACTTCTCCTCGTTCCCTCCACCTCTGACACATAAATCCTCTTGGTCAATCTTTCCTCACTCATTCTCTCCATGTGACCAAACCATTTCAAAACACCCTCTTCTGCTCTTTCAACTACACTTTTTATTGCCACACATCTCTCTTACCCTATTATTACTTACTTGATCAAACTACCTCACACCACATATTGTCCTCAAACATCTCATTTCCAACACATCCACCCTCCTCCGCATAACTCTATCTATAGCCCACGCCTCACAACCATATAACATTGTTGGAACCACTATTCCTTCAAACATACCCATTTTTGCTTTCCAAGATAATGTTCTTGACTTCCACACATTCTTCAACACTCCCAGAATTTTCACCCCCTCAACCACCCTATGATTCACTTCCGCTTCCATGTTTCCATCCACTGCCAGATCCACTCCCAGATATCTAAAACACTTTACTTCCTCCATTTTTTCTCCATTCAAACTTACCTCCCAATTGACTTGTCCCTCAACCCTACTGTCCCTAATAACCTTGCTCTTATTCACAATGACTCAGCTTTCTTCTTGCCCACACTTTACCAAACTCAGTCACCAGCTTCTGCAGTTTCTCACACGAATCAGTCACCAGCGCTGTATCATCAGCGAACAACAACTGACTCACTTCCCAAGCTCTCTCATCCACAACAGACTGCATACTTGCCCCTCTTTCCTAAAGTTGCATTCACCTCCCTAACAACCCCATCCATAAACAAATTAAACAACCATGGAGACATCACACATCCCTGCCGCAAACCAGCATTCACTGAGAACCAATCACTTTCCTCTCTTCCTACACGTACACATGCCTTACATCCTCGATAAAAACTTTTTACTGCTTCTAACAACTTGCCTCCCATACCATATATTCTTAATACCTTCCACAAAGCATCTCTATCAACTCTATCATAAGCCTTCTCCAGACCCATAAATGCTACATACAAATCCATTTGCTTTTCTAAGTATTTCTCACATACATTCTTCAAAGCAAACACCTTATCCACACATCCTCTACCACTTCTGAAACCACACTGCTCTTCCCCAATCTGATGCTCCATACATGCCTTCACCCTCTCAATCTATACCCTCTCATATAATTTACCAGGAATACTCAACAAACTTATACCTCTGTAATTTGAGCACTCACCTTTGTCCCCTTTGCCTTTGTACAATGGCACTATGCAAGCATTCTGCCAATCCTCAGGCACCTCACATATGTATACATAAATGCCCTTACATGAACACATACATACACAGACATATACATATATGTTCACACGTACATATATATCCTGGAACTACCCCATCCCACAGAAAATAGCATCACTACCTGGTTTCAGCAAGGTAGCACCAGGAAACACAGGAAGATGACTCATACACGCATATATATATATATATATATGCAGGAGGGTGAAAGGCGTGCAAGGAATAGAATGAACTGAAACGATGTGGTATACCAGGGTCAACGTGCTGTCAATGGATTGAACCAGGGCATGTGAAGCGTCTGGGGTAAACCATGGAAAGTTCTGTGGGGCGTGGATGTGGAAAGGGAGCTGTGGTTTCGGTGCATTATTATATGACAGCTAGAGACTGAGTGTGAACGAAAGTGGCCTTTGTTGTCTTTTCCTAGCGCTACCTCGCACACATTAGGGGGGAAAGGGGTTATTTCATGTGTGGTGGGGTGGCGATGGGAATGAATAAAGGCAGACAGTATGAATTATGTATATGTGTATATACGTATATGTCTGAGTGTGTATATATATATGTATACGTTGAGATGCATAGGTATGTATATTTGTGTGTGTGGACGTGTATGTAAATACATGTGTATGTGGGTGGGTTGGGCCATTCTTTCGTCTGTTTCCTTGCGCTGCCTCACTAACGCGGGAGAAAGCAACACAGCAAAATAAATAAATATGTATACTTTTTTTTTTTTTTTTGCTTTGTCGCTGTCTCCCGTGTTTGTGAGGTAGCGCAAGGAAACAGACGAAAGAAATGGCCCAACCCACCCCCATACACATGTATATACATACACGTCCACACACGCAAATATACATACCTACACAGCTTTCCATGGTTTACCCCAGACGCTTCACATGCCCTGATTCAATCCACTGACAGCACGTCAACCCCAGTATACCACATCGATCCAATTCACTCTATTCCTTGCCCTCCTTTCACCCTCCTGCATGTTCAGGCCCCGATCACACAAAATCTTTTTCACTCCATCTTTCCACCTCCAATTTGGTCTCCCACTTCTCCTCGTTCTCTCCACCTCCGACACATATATCCTCTTGGTCAATCTTTCCTCACTCATTCTCTCCATGTGCCCAAACCATTTCAAAACACCCTCTTCTGCTCTCTCAACCACGCTCTTTTTATTTCCACACATCTCTCTTACCCTTACGTTACTTACTCGATCAAACCACCTCACCACACATTGTCCTCAAACATCTCATTTCCAGCACCTCCACCCTCCTACGCACAACTCTATCCATAGCCCACGCCTCGCAACCATACAACATTGTTGGAACCACTATTCCTTCAAACATACCCATTGTTGCTTTCCGAGATAAAGTTCTCGACTTCCACACATTCTTCAAGGCTTCCGGGATTTTCGCCCCCTCCCCACCCTATAATCCACTTCCACTTCCACGGTTCCATCCGCTGCCAGATCCACTCCCAGATATCTAAAACACTTTACTTCCTCCAGTTTTTCTCCATTCAAACTTACCTCCCAATTGACTTGACCCTCAACCCTACTGTACCTAATAACCTTGCTCTTATTCACATTTACTCTTAACTTTCTTCTTTCACACACTTTACCAAACTCAGTCACCAGCTTCTGCAGTTTCTCACATGAATCAGCCACCAGCACTATATATACATATATATATATCTATATATACACATACATACGCACATACACACATATACATATATATACATATGAAAAATGTAAGAAATAATTTAGAAAACTGAAACTTCTAGCTTGAAATGAAATGAAAAAAATGAATGTCACATATATTTCTTTTCTTTCTTTTAAACTATTCGCCATTTCCCGTGTTAGCGAGGTAGCGTTAAGAACAGAGGACTGGGCCTTTTTTGGAATATCCTCACCTGGCCCCCTCTATTCCTTCTTTTGGAAAATTAAAAAAAAAAAAACGAAAGGGGAGGATTTCCAGCCCCCCGCTCCCTCCCCTTTTAGTCGCCTTCTACGACACGCAGGGAATACGTGGGAAGTATTCTTAATCCCCTATCCCCAGGGATCATATATATATATATATATATATATATATATATATATATATATATATATTTTTTTTTTTTATTATACTTTGTCGCTGTCTCCCGCATTTGCGAGGTAGCGCAAGGAAACAGACGAAAGAAATGGCCCAACCCCCCCCCCCATACACATGTATATACATACGTCCACACACGCAAATATACATACCTACACAGCTTTCCATGGATTACCCCAGACGCTTCACATGCCTTGATTCAATCCACTGACAGCATGTCAACCCCGGAATACCACATCGCTCCAATTCACTCTATTCCTTGCCCTCCTTTCACCCTCCTGCATGTTCAGGCCCCGATCACACAAAATCTTTTTCACTCCATCTTTCCACCTCCAATTTGGTCTCCCTTTCCTCCTCGTTCCCTCCACCTCCGACACATATATCCTCTTGGTCAATCTTTCCTCACTCATTCTCTCCATGTGCCCAAACCACTTCAAAACACCCTCTTCTGCTCTCTCAACCACGCTCTTTTTATTTCCACACATCTCTCTTACCTTTACGTTACTCACTCGATCAAACCACCTCACACCACACATTGTCCTCAAACATCTCATTTCCAGCACATCCATCCTCCTGCGCACAACTCTATCCATAGCCCACGCCTCGCAACCATACAACATTGTTGGAACCACTATTCCTTCAAACATACCCATTTTTGCTTTCCGAGATAATGTTCTCGACTTCCACACATTCTTCAAGGCTCCCAGAATTTTCGCCCCCTCCCCCACCCTATGATCCACTTCCGCTTCCATGGTTCCATCCGCTGCGGAATCCACTCCCAGATATCTAAAACACTTCACTTCCTCCAGTTTTTCTCCATTCAAACTCACCTCCCAATTGACTTGACCCTCAACCCTACTGTACCTAATAACCTTGCTCTTATTCACATTTACTCTTAACTTTCTTCTTCCACACACTTTACCAAACTCAGTCACCAGCTTCTGCAGTTTCTCACATGAATCAGCCACCAGCGCTGTATTATCAGCGAACAACAACTGACTCACTTCCCAAGCTCTCTCATCCCCAACAGACTTCATACTTGCCCCTCTTTCCAAAACTCTTGCATTTACCTCCCTAACAACCCCATCCATAAACAAATTAAACAACCATGGAGACATCACACACCCCTGCCGCAAACCTACATTCACTGAGAACCAATCACTTTCCTCTCTTCCTACCCGTACACATGCCTTACATCCTCGATAAAAACTTTTCACTGCTTCTAACAACTTTCCTCCCACACCATATATTCTTAATACCTTCCACAGAGCATCTCTTATCAACTCTATCATATGCCTTCTCCAGATCCATAAATGCTACATACAAATCCATTTGCTTTTCTAAGTATTTCTCACACACATTCTTCAAAGCAAACACCTGATCCACACATCCTCTACCACTTCTGAAACCACACTGCTCTTCCCCAATCTGATGCTCTGTACATGCCTTCACCCTCTCAATCAATACCCTCCCATATAATTTACCAGGAATACTCAACAAACTTATACCTCTGTAATTTGAGCACTCACTCTTATCCCCTTTGCCTTTGTACAATGGCACTATGCACGCATTCCGCCAATCCTCAGGCACCTCACCATGAGTCATACATACATTAAATAACCTTACCAACCAGTCAACAATACAGTCACCCCCTTTTTTAATAAATTCCACTGCAATACCATCCAAACCTGCTGCCTTGCCGGCTTTCATCTTCCGCAAAGCTTTCACTACCTCTTCTCTGTTTACCAAATCATTTTCCCTAACCCTCTCACTTTGCACACCACCTCGACCAAAACACCCTATATCTGCCACTCTATCATCAAACACATTCAACAAACCTTCAAAATACTCACTCCATCTCCTTCTCACATCACCACTACTTGTTATATATATTCTTTTTTTTTTTTTATATACTTTGTCGCTGTCTCCCGCGTTTGCGAGGTAGCGCAAGGAAACAGACGAAAGAAATGGCCCAACCCACCCCCATACACATGTATATACATACGTCCACACACGCAAATATACATACCTACACAGCTTTCCATGGTTTACCCCAGACGCTTCACATGCCTTGATTCAATCCACTGACAGCACGTCAACCCCGGTATACCACATCGCTCCAATTCACTCTATTCCTTGCCCTCCTTTCACCCTCCTGCATGTTCAGGCCCCGATCACACAAAATCTTTTTCACTCCATCTTTCCACCTCCAATTTGGTCTCCCTCTTCTCCTTGCTCCCTCCACCTCCGACACATATATCCTCTTGGTCAATCTTTCCTCACTCATCCTCTCCATGTGCCCAAACCACTTCAAAACACCCTCTTCTGCTCTCTCAACCACGCTCTTTTTATTTCCACACATCTCTCTTACCCTTACGTTACTCACTCGATCAAACCACCTCACACCACACATTGTCCTCAAACATCTCATTTCCAGCACATCCATCCTCCTGCGCACAACTCTATCCATAGCCCACGCCTCGCAACCATACAACATTGTTGGAACCACTATTCCTTCAAACATACCCATTTTTGCTTTCCGAGATAATGTTCTCGACTTCCACACATTCTTCAAGGCCCCCAGAATTTTCGCCCCCTCCCCCACCCTATGATCCACTTCCGCTTCCATGGTTCCATCCGCTGCCAGATCCACTCCCAGATATCTAAAACACTTCACTTCCTCCAGTTTTTCTCCATTCAAACTCACCTCCCAATTGACTTGACCCTCAACCCTACTGTACCTAATAACCTTGCTCTTATTCACATTTACTCTTAACTTTCTTCTTCCACACACTTTACCAAACTCAGTCACCAGCTTCTGCAGTTTCTCACATGAATCAGCCACCAGCGCTGTATCATCAGCGAACAACAACTGACTCACTTCCCAAGCTCTCTCATCCCCAACAGACTTCATACTTGCCCCTCTTTCCAAAACTCTTGCATTTACCTCCCTAACAACCCCATCCATAAACAAATTAAACAACCATGGAGACATCACACACCCCTGCCGCAAACCTACATTCACTGAGAACCAATCACTTTCCTCTCTTCCTACCCGTACACATGCCTTACATCCTCGATAAAAACTTTTCACTGCTTCTAACAACTTTCCTCCCACACCATATATTCTTAATACCTTCCACAGAGCATCTCTATCAACTCTATCATATGCCTTCTCCAGATCCATAAATGCTACATACAAATCCATTTGCTTTTCTAAGTATTTCTCACATACATTCTTCAAAGCAAACACCTGATCCACACATCCTCTACCACTTCTGAAACCACACTGCTCTTCCCCAATCTGATGCTCTGTACATGCCTTCACCCTCTCAATCAATACCCTCCCATATAATTTACCAGGAATACTCAACAAACTTATACCTCTGTAATTTGAGCACTCACTCTTATCCCCTTTGCCTTTGTACAATGGCACTATGCACGCATTCCGCCAATCCTCAGGCACCTCACCATGAGTCATACATACATTAAATAACCTTACCAACCAGTCAACAATACAGTCACCCCCTTTTTTAATAAATTCCACTGCAATACCATCCAAACCTGCTGCCTTGCCGGCTTTCATCTTCCGCAAAGCTTTCACTACCTCTTCTCTGTTTACCAAATCATTTTCCCTAACCCTCTCACTTTGCACACCACCTCGACCAAAACACCCTATATCTGCCACTCTATCATCAAACACATTCAACAAACCTTCAAAATACTCACTCCATCTCCTTCTCACATCACCACTACTTGTTATATATATTCTTTTTTTTTTCTTTTTTATACTTTGTCGCTGTCTCCCGCATTTGCGAGGTAGCGCAAGGAAACAGACGAAAGAAATGGCCCAACCCACCCCCATACACATGTATATACATACGTCCACACACGCAAATATACATACCTACACAGCTTTCCATGGTTTACCCCAGACGCTTCACATGCCTTGATTCAATCCACTGACAGCACGTCAACCCCGGTATACCACATCGCTCCAATTCACTCTATTCCTTGCCCTCCTTTCACCCTCCTGCATGTTCAGGCCCCGATCACACAAAATCTTT